>NC_134579.1:55958645-56262916 GCF_037038515.1 Microtus pennsylvanicus | reverse complement strand
AATTTATTTATTTGCTCATTTATTTACTTATTTTAATAGTGATGGCCACTAAACCCAGGGCCTAAAAACAAGTAGGCAACTGTGCTGACAATGACTTGTAGCTCCCAGCCTGCCCCACCCCTATCCACTGTAACCCTTTATCTTCTTACTTCCAGGTAGGATATACTTGCTTGTTGGGTTTATGTTTTCCTGGTTCCCACCAGTGCATTCTCAGGGCTATCATATGCTACATTGTTAATGTTCAGTAATTTTTGATGCATGATTTGTCAGAACATATGCACCAAACCAGGGCAAATTTTAACAACTGCTTTATCAAGTGCAGAAGATTTCAGATAAAGGTTAGTGTTTGAAGGGCTGCTCTCTCATGCTCTATTCTCTATTTTGTCTTTCATGGGGTTTGCTTAAATTGAATCTGCTTTCTCTGCAATTTAGCAAAACTTAACATTTGAACAAAAATTAGATTTGTTCTGATAAAGTCCTGTGTTATCATCCTCTAAATATTTGCAGTTCATTACAGCCCTGTCACTTAAGGCATATTTTGAAAGAGAAAGACAATATCGCATGGTTGTGTCCTCACTTAATGTAAGTAATGTGTAGCCTGCAAAGTAGGAGCTATGATACTTTTTCAATTTTAGTCTGATTTTAAAATGCAATAAAAAAGTCCCTTAGGCATAAAAATAACACTCTAAAGGACTTTATTAAACAAAGGAGAATTTTATGGTGTGAATAATTGGTCTCCAGGTTTTAGTACTTTAATAATCTGGAGAAAAATCTTAATTTATTAGACTTCTTTTGTATATCTAAAAAGAAAAAAGAATGGTTCTAAGAATAATATTAATAACAATAAAGGGATCATAGGGTAATTATCAGATGAAGTAAAATAATTATAACAGAACACACTGTAGAGTGCAGTACTTTTGAAATACTAAAATTACCCTTCAAATAAAAACAGGAAACAGTTGAGGGCCAATGCTGGAATGCACAATGTTGGAACTAGAGTGAATGCTATTTTAGTTCTAAGACAAAAAGTATTTGAACTGAAAGGCAAAAAAACTTCTCAGCTGGAAACTAACTTTGTTCTGATGAATCTGATTGGTAAATCTTGGTAACTGAGTCAATTTGATTATCATTTTCAGATTTTTCTTAGCTTTATTTTTTACTCAGTTTACTTCCTAGAAACTTGGTTTTATATATCAACTTCTGAATTTTCTTTTCTCCACTAAGGAAAGAAGCACAGATTGCTTGTCTTTCTAGTCCTTAAAAATATCCGAAAATGTCGAGACGAGGGGAATTCAACCGTCCACACTCTGGGTGGAAATACTTTATGTTTCTGTGTCCCATCCCTTCTTTTATCATTAGCCTGTTGTTCTTCATTTACACAGCTTGGGAGGACACACTACTTCACACATTCTTCTTTGCTAGAAACTGACCCAACGGAGGTTTTCTGTGCGTTTCTCAAGGCCTTCCCCATGCTCCAAGGCACTTGTCTCGTAGGACTTCAGACACACCTTTGATTTGGGTATTTCTTTCCTTGATATAGTGCCTATACCTTTTACTGAAGGTACTTATGAAGTACAGACTCTTCTTTGCACAGCTTGTGTTGACTGGCGATGCCATATCTATCTTTCTGGGTCATCCTTGGTCCCTGCATTGGCTTCTGCAGAGCTAGGCTCTGTTCTCCCTGTGTGACATACAGCCCTGCTCTGTCTTTTGATGGTGAAGATGAAAAGCTCTTGCCATCACACACTTGCACACTGCTGCCACGTGGCCAACAGAATGTGACTCCACTCCAGAATGGCTCTCAGCTTTCATTCTTTGTAGCCTGTGCCTTTGTGGATCCAAGTCCTGGGATAAAGTCCATCATCCATCTCCAGTTCAAATTTCTAGATTTATTACTCTAGTTCCTGGGATGGCTGACAGTGAGGATACAATTTTTATTTCGGGGATAATTCTATCTTCACCCATCAGGTCACAGACTTGACCCACGCCTCCAATAAAGTCATTAAAATGAACTTGAGATTAGTAAATTCTCTGAAATTCAGACATTCGGCCTTTCGCATAATCACAATCTCACTTATATTAAAACCAGATGGATATGTTTTCAAATTTTTAAAGTTTGAGCTAAATGATCGACCAGGATAAATATGACAAATCTTAACAATGAAGCTTATTCTGTAGAAGGTCAATAGGAATTAAGGAAGCAATATTTTTAAATTCACTTGAGTTTTTATATGATTTAACTACAGATAATAGCTAGTATTTTAACTATTTTAAATTTTCAACTATTTACTGATATCTTAAACATATGTTATAATTTTGTGTTCACATCAGACATGTTTCAATGGCAGCAGATTTGAATTTTCACATTTTTCTAAATTTAATATACATTATAAGCATACATGTTCAGCAAAAATTTCTTCTTGTTTGAGAAATGGGTATGGACATTACCTATAATTGCTATCTCTATAGAATACTATATATGATGAGATAATACTTGCATTCAAGTCTTCTTTGTGTATTTATAATTTCATTTTACAATAATTTGCAAACACTTTCTAAATATCTGGCTAAGAACATTATGTAATAAGATTTACTGAACTTAATTCTGTTCACAGATGTTCAGCTTCATACTGCATGTGTGTTTTTAGCTGATTATCTATGTGCTATTCATGTACAGATGCAGCTAGTAATTTTGTAGAGTATTAGCATACTGCTGCATAGTGATGGACAGTGAATTCCAGATAATCCTCTGAGATTCTATAAGAAACCGTAAAGAGATGAATATCCATTTCAATGACATAAGTATGTTCTTTATTATTATTTTTCTTCATATACGTGTGGTGTTAAGGTCTCTGTGTGTTTTTGCCAGTGTTTGGGTGCATATGTGTGTATGTGTGGAAACCCAAAGTCAATGTCAAGTGTGTTCCAGTATTGCAAACTACATACTTATTGAACTAGGGTTTCTTGGTGAACCTGGAATATGCCAATTCTGTCTACCTTGCTAGGCTCCTGTGATGATCTCCTGAGTCTGCCTCAAGTGTTGAGACAGTAGGTCACTACCACAACTGCCCTGATTGAATCTGGGCCTCCACACTTCACTCCTAATACTTGGGGTAAGGGACAAGTGCTCTATCTGGTGGATTGTCTCACCAGCCCCTCCATTGCTTTTTTTGATCCTACATTCTCTTCAAGTGAACATTTAAGTTTTCAAAGTTTGGGATCTATTTGATCTATGACAAATCTACATATTTCACAATATCTTTTTGTTTCTAGGAATTAGTATCACTTAGATT
The DNA here is from genome assembly GCF_037038515.1 of Microtus pennsylvanicus. Taxonomy (NCBI): domain Eukaryota; kingdom Metazoa; phylum Chordata; class Mammalia; order Rodentia; family Cricetidae; genus Microtus; species Microtus pennsylvanicus. The sequence continues at coordinate 56,259,623 of NC_134579.1, read as the reverse complement.
GGAAATATAATCAAAATTTATATTTAGAGTTAGGCACTAAATCTTTGTTTTAGTTTTGTGTATTTTTCTGTGAATAAGTATCTTTGTAAATAAACTATACACAACTGCAGATGAACATATGCCTATTAGCTATTTTGGGAAAAAATGCAAATGTCAACTGAAGAGAGTTCTATGTGACAGCTGAGAGAATTTTCTGAAAGAATCTCATCACATCACCTGGATTTGGTAACACAACCTGAACTTTAGGAGGTCACCGAAATCTAAGAACAGGGAGAGGCTACATTTAAACTAGCTTTGTAAGGCTCTTTTGTAGTTCCTGTGTACCCTGCTGATGAGGTTCAACATTAAACATTTCAGTCCACAACAGGCCAAAGTTATAATTTATTGTCCATTATGAAGCATGTTTGAGGATGCGGGGGCTGCCATAGAACCATCATATTGGTACAAAATGTGTATTTGACTGCTCAGTCAAATCTTGATGTGCTGTTACCAATCTTAAATAAACACAACAGCAGGGCCTCACTTAATGGGAACAAAAAAGAAAAGTAAAATAAAAATAGAAATAAGAAAGTCTGCTCTATGGTTAAAACAGAAAGCACAAAAGATTATGAGGCACGTGGTGAGGGTTAAAAGCTTCAAGAACCAGTCAAGAACCATTGGGCAGTGACACAAAGACAATAAGAAGGCAACGATTTCACAGATGCATTCCAGGCACTGCTGTGTTTGAGAGGAAGCATGCAATGCCTGAAGTCCTCTTTGCAAAGTCAATACTAGCCTGTATTAAGGCATGGAGGAGTAGCCTGAGAGTTCATATATTGGCTCCGAGTCAGTGATGAATTATGGGAGAGTTAAGGCAAAATAGCATTACTGAATGGGTGACAAAGTGAGCTGGGAGCATAAAAGAATGACCCAGTGCTATCTTTGTCTAAAATAATCTTGGAAAAATCATTTATAGTGTTTCTTAACATTTGCTATGAGTGACTCATTCAGAACCCCTTTAAAGGCTGAACCACCTATACGGAAATTGCTGTGTGGACTGCCAGTGGCGCACAGCTGATTGCCTTTCAGTTCCACTTGCCCTGCTCTTGTTAAGACCGAATTACTCAAAACCTTTAAAGGATGGTTCATTTTAAGTGACCTATTGTCAATGGTCACCTAAAAGGTATAAAATGTCTTCTTAAAGGTCAACAGGGAGACAACTTTGTAGAAGGCTTTATGTGCAAAACCTCCTATGGCACAGACAGAGAGCAGACTTGATGGAAACACTGTTCCTGTCCCATTTCCGCAAACCCTGACTGTTCTCTGTAGAGAGCACTTCCCTGGTAAACCACATGCATATTAATCCTTGCCATAAACAGCCTCTCCTTCTACAGGAAGGGGCATCTGCAGCTCTGATGGTTAACTTGACACAACCTAGACCACCTAGGCAGAGAGTTTCAATCAGGAATTGTCTACATTGGATGAGCTTGTGGCCATGTCTGTAGGGTCTTTTAATTGATATGGGAAGACAAAACCCACCGTGCAACATTATTTCCTAGGAGAAGGTTCTGGACTTTATAGAACTGGAGAAACTTCACTGAGCATAAGGAATATACATTGCTTTCTCTCTGCTCTTGACTTGTGAATGTGATGTGACTATCTGTTTGAAGTCCCCACTGCCTTGACTTCCTGAAAATGAAGGGCTGTAATTTGGAACTGTGGGCTAAAGAAAAAAACCCTTCTTTTCCCCTATGGCACTCTTTGTTGGGATATTTTTTTCCCCAACAACAGAAATTGAACTAAACACTGACACTGTGTCTTTTAACACAGTTTTTTTTTTTCTGCTTCCAGAATCATCTTGGGAAACTGCACTGCCTCTCTACTATGGGCTTCTTTTCCACCTAAAGGCCTGTAAAGATTTGCACTCCTGCTGCTGGCCAATTAAAAGCAGATGGACATGCATGCATTAATTACTCTTGAATGTGGGTATGATGTGACTAGCAGTTTGAAGTTCCTGCTTTGACTTCTTCACAGTGATGGGCTGTAAAAAGTGGTGTGTGTGTGTGTGTTGAAATGACCTTGTGTCTCCTGCAAGGTGTTTTTGGCTAAGGTGTTTTGTCACAGCAACAGAAATGAAGTTAGGCTATTAACCTCCTTTGACTCTTAGAGCATCCTAATTTGGGTGGCAATCTTGCCCTAGGCAAAGAAGCAGACAGAATTGGTGAAGACAGGAACACTAAATGATGTTGTGGTAGAGAGAAGAAGCAAGTTTACAGGAGAGCAGCCAGAGGGCAGTAAGACATACAGAGAGACTGCAACAGACCATGTGGACCAACCCCCTGAGGGATTTCACAATAGGACCCCATGGAAGAGCAAAATGCTCTGCACTGGAGTACGAGAGCTATTGTTACAAAGAATTTGGGATTTAACTGCTCAAGTGAGTTCATGTTTTGTCATCCTGTGGGGCTGTCGTTTTATATTGATAATAATGGAATTGATGTCAGTCCGGGTCACTCCGTCCTTATGGAAAGATAAAGTTAGCAGAGTATTATTATCCTTGTCTCCTAAGTAGTCAAACATGCTGCCCTAAGACCCATGCAGAGTGTTTCCCTCTACATCCGGATTTGAAGTCTACCTTTTGTCTCAACTGGGACTTTCACTTCAGCACTAGGAAGAGCACTGGTGACATTAGTTGAGAGATAACTGGGCCTGAATGGAAGAATGGGGATCAAGGAAATGCAGGTCTGAGGAGGGTACTCTACTCAAGAGCTTCCTGCAAAGAGGATCAGTGAAATAAAGGCGGTTTATTGTTGAAAGACTTTTTTAATATGGGAAAAGCTGAGATGTGTTTTCTATGTGGATAAGAAAATCCCTTAACAAATAGCCCAAACTGCATTAAGTGTTTTGCAAGTTTCATTCTGAAAACAATTTAATTTTTATAAAAATCCATAAAATTTATTTATCACTTTAATTGAACATTTAAAAATTTTTATTTTACATGTGTGGGTGTTTCATCTGCATATATGTCTGTATACCACATGACCTCTTGGTGCCTGGGAAAGCCAAAAAAGGGCATTGGATCTCCTGGAGTTACAAGTTGGTTGGGAGCCACCAATGAGTATTCCAGAAGAACATGCAATGTCTTAACTGTTGAGACATCTTGCCAGCCCCAGAACTACTTATTAAGGCAAAAGTCCACAAACAAAAAGGTTAAGGAAAAGCTCAATATAGCTCCTGGGGTAGAGAACATAATCTCAGCTTTCTTTTTCCAGAGTTCATGCTCTTTAGACTATAGCATGTCACCTCCAATAAATATAGGAGTGGTCCTCTAAGAAAAGAAAAGGTAATCAAGTGGAGGATAGGAATGTCACTAGAGCCCTTGCAGATGTGGAGGGTTGGGATTAGTACACAGAAGAAAGGATTGGTCTATAGGAATCAAAACCACCCTTAGGAAGGGACTGGTAGCCTTCATGATGGCTTTGTTCTTATTTTATTTTTCTTGTTTCCTCAACGTAATAAAAGACAGAAATGAGGTAGACAGGAGCAGTACTGGAGTTAAGAATGGAGGGGAGGTGTGAAATATATGGAAAGTAGCCACCTCATTGCTTTCATTTGCAACCATAGACCTTGAAGAGGACATCAGCTTAGCCAGACACTCCATAAATTTAGGACCTTAGCTACTCCTCACCATAGAGTTTGCTGGACCTCATCTATCTACACTGGCTACTTCCTTTGTGATACACAAATTTTGCTCTTCATGAAGCTTCGACTCCTTTACATAGCCGACTTGCATGAAAATAGAAGGAGCTGTTTTTCTGAGAACGCTATTAGAGACATATGGGAATTAAAGAAAAGTTTTAAAGTGGCCAAGGGGTAAATCGAAGTGTTTCATGTGCCTCGTTAAAACAAAATACCACAATTGGAAAAGAATGAACCTTTAAAATCAATTGTCTGAGGCCTCACCCCACGAAGTTTTATGTCCCCACAGATTAGGCATGGCTTTTCATTTCCTTGGAAAAGGGATCTGCTTGTAAAAGTGTTTTATGTACAATTTAAGTGCGACTTGTGTTGTGTTGCGGGGGGGGGGGGAATGTGCATTATTTCCTGAGTTCTGTGAATTTCCCTCCTGCTACTTGCCAGGGCATCTGGTCCTCTATGCCATAGGTGTTCAAATATACATACAGGTGTTATGAATTTATCTAAAATTTGACAAATAAGATAAATATCCCATCTGCAGCTCATATGTTCTGTTGCATCCTTGAGCTGGGTTCCTCTACACATTCTCTGAGTTCCAGGATGGTTTTGTACATTATCTCTAAACCAGAACATATGCAATCACTTTGAGAAGATAAAGCATGCAGTGAAGGCTTGCCTTCTTGGTTTAAACGATCAACTGCATCTAAGCCAGTGTCAAGTTTCTTCAAATGTGTCCTAAGTGGTATTTAGTTCTTGTTCATCTGATGAGAATTTTCAATAAAACTAGACAATCAGTGCATGTCTGAAGCTAGGTACAGCAGTAACATTCTAAAACGCTCAACATCCCTCTTCTCTGTGTTTACTACCAGAGTCACTGCATCTTATTATTAGCCCTGAGAAGTTGTCTGAGTCTCCAGTACCATGTATGCTTTCCCTCAAGTCCAATTACACAGTCATTGGTTATTGCTAAGATATGAGTGCCACTTATTGCCCCTTTATGGATAGATATCTTGACATTCTGGTCATCATTGTGATTCCTAGGCATTGCAGCTCGGCAGGTCTATTTAATTGCTTTTCTTTCTTTGGCAGTTTGTATAGTGATTTCTGGCACAAAGGAAAATTAGACCTCAGTAACGGGGCTTTGAAACCAGATCCGGCTTAATTATCCAGTCCCTTTGTCCTAAATGTGTGGTGTCCTTAGCAATAGAGGCCTACCCTCAAGTTCTGAGAGGCAACCAAGGGCTACATTGATAGTCTGTATTACTTTTGGGAGTCACTTTGACTACCTTGAGCAACCATTTGGAAGGAGATTTTTGGAGTTTTGTTAGTCTATGGTGCTTATGGAGAATATTGACAAAACAATTTGCATAATTTCTTTTAATTAATATATAAAATAATGCATATTAATATATATACATATATATATAATTTTTAGGTAAAGATAAAAATATTCCTTGAGTCTTTATCGAGCAGCCTTGGCATTATTTGCCCAACATCCTCCTTCTTATTCTGTATTGAGCCAACTCCCTTCTCTCTAGTTAAAGCTTTTCCCACTTCACATCACCTCTCCTGCTCCCTTTCTCTCAATGCCTCCTCCCATGCCTATGGTGCCTTTGCACCTTCTTGGTTTCTGTGGTTGCTCCATCTTTTCTACTCACAACTGAGGTTTTGGAGTTTGCTAGGCCAGCATAATTCCCGACTACAAATTAAAGTTTATCCTTATACTTATACATACCACCAGCAAATAAAGGCTGTTATCAGACTGGACACAAAGCAGAGATTATCGGATCTTGGGGAACCCAGCCAGCCTCAACAGACACAACTATACAATTGCTGCATCGCTAGTTCAGGGAACACAGCAGAAGAGGGGCTAGAAAGACTGTAAGAGACACAATACCAAAAAGTCTGCATAAACAAGTCCAGAAAAACAGCACTGTCAATGGAGTTGTTAGCATGGGCAGGTGAAATTTCATGGAGTCCCACTCATAGACAAGGAACCACAGGCACCTAATGACTGCTTGGAGAAGGAGAATTAGCCTTTTCCAGTAATGAGCCCCTTATTGATTTCCCAATGCAGAGTGCTCAGTCCTGAAACCATATACAGACAACAAGCAGAGATACAGCAATCTGTTTTTATTTATTTGTGCATACATACACATAATTTGTATATGACAATAATAATAATCTAAAAGAAAGAGGCTTTCAACTTGACTGTAGGGAGTGCTTGGGAAATGTTGAAGGGAGGGTACCTGGCAGAGCTGGAGAGAGGAAATGTGGAGGGGGTGATGCAATTCTATTCCAGTTCAAAATGTATTTTTAAAAGAGAATTCTTTTGTACAACATACAATGAGAAATTTCCCTCACTGGAAAATGTGTACTATATAATATTAAAAGACAACATTTGTTTATTAAAGAGTAAATATGATTCCAAATTACATAGATTTTTTTCTTATACAAAATAATTTGTAAGGATCTGTATTAGGATGTCTCTGGTTGCATGTTAATAATCCAAACCCTAAAATTTTATTCATCAATAAATATAATTTACTAATTTAATATAAAACACAAAGGTAGGGAAACAAGGAATAGTTTTCCCCATTGCATGGTCCTATTCCGTGTTTTAAGTCATCCATGGATTTGTGTTAGAGTGGTTTTCAGTGAGTGTTCACTCTCTTGTATATAGGCACTTAGCCAATGGGGCAGTTAGTATGCAGTATAACTAATTTCTCTTACTTCAGTTTTTAGTATAAAATGGAACCATAAAAAAAAACTAAATCATAGGAATTACCTGAAAATCTGATGTATGTAAAAGGCTTAGAATTGTAACTTAAGCTTGGGAACTGTATCTTGTTGTTCTTAAGGATTTTATTCCAATATATAATAAATAATAAGTGGGGACTTGAAATCAATACTTGGTAGAATATAAAATTAAAGCCTGTTTACCTTTTTAAGGAAGAGATAGACACACATTATTTGGATGACTATGCCGCTTGCCATGAGAAGGTGTGGTAAGGGGTTATTGGAATCTTTAAGGGACATCAGTTCCAAAGTAGAGAGATTGGGAGGGTATCCTTCAAAATGTGCTAGTACCAGCAAAAAATAATTTTGAGGATGAAAGGTTCAAAGAGTTAAATCTAGAAAGTAATATTTTATTCCTACCTATAATCCAATGTGCTGAAAACATCTAATTCCTTAAAGATTGTAGTTCTTCCATCCACTTCTGGTATTCCATGGGATAGATATATTAATTGGTCCCTGCCTTTAGTAGGAACTAATGAAAATTATAATAGTTTCATCAAAAAAATAAAACCTTGAAAACTCATTTGTAAAATCTCTTTGGGAATGGAGCGATTAGTCCTTGAATAAATAGCTTTCTAAAACAGAAGCAAAAAAAGCAAATCTTACAAATAAAGCTAATCTACAAGTCCCAGCCTCTGGCTTTTATTGGTCATTTATCAGACTTTTATAGTAAAGGGGAAGTATTTAAACTTCAGATTGAAACTGAATGAAAAGGAGTTAGAGACAGCGTAGCTCATTTCTGCACGTACTGAGATAGCATTTAATGGTTTAATTAAGACACAGATTAAGTGATAGATATAAAGCCTTACTATTCTAGGGTCTGACCAGGGAGTTAAGAAGATTGTGTTTTCATTTTGAATTAAGAGAAGCAATCGAAGGAAATTATTATTAATAAAGAGTGGCAGGGCCAGATCAAGAAGCTACATGTCATGTATATGCATTGTTATCCTTTTGTAACTTTGTATTTTTTATAGCTTGTTTGAAATATATTCTTTTATCATTTATAGTTTTAGATAAATAAGAGCACACTAGAAATATCCCTTTTACTTTGAATAGAGTACGAATGATCTTAGTCATAGAGATACGTAAAAGTAAAACTTTATATGCCTTCTGCCATAACTGCCCTGTTTCCATCCTTCTAGACTCTTGATTTCTAAAGAGAATGTGTTCCAAATGCTTTTATTTTTTATTTGAACTTCAATTTAACTGTAGGAGCCACAGACCCAGTGATAATTGAATTTCCAAACTACTTCACAAAAGCCCATTTATAGACCATTTCGTAAAACCTATCAAATTGAAAATAGACAAATTAATGTTTGTAGAAATCATAATAGATAAAAGGCTAAACATTAGAGCCAATATATCCATATATATGTATATATAATTTCCATTATCAACTTTAAAATAATCCTTATATAAATTAGAAAAATAGAGAACTCCGTGTGTGGCATCTGTAATGACTTTTGTGGTATTTATTTTTAATGCCCTGATGGTTTTTCTCTCGAACTATTTGGTTCTTAGTTCCTCAATGATGTCTCAGAGCTGCTGATTATGGCCCATGCTTCAAACTGTTCCTGGGAAGATATGAACAAATGTCTATTCACCTGAGACAGGGCACTGATGACAGGCTAAAGATGATTCTACTTAGGTCTAGTGTGGTCAGACAGAAACTCTGCTGGGGTTATTAAAGGAGCAGCTGTACAACCCCAACAAACATGATTCCTCTCAAGTGCTGCATCCCTAAATCTCCTGGCGCAACCTGCCCGTAGCATCGGGCTCCTCTACTGCAGAAGCTGTTCACCCATTATATAACCTGGAGTTATATATAGCCTTATATAGCAGTGTAGTCCTTCTGAACTTCCTGATCCTCATAGTTTTTAGCTTCCTGAGTCTTAGTTTCCTTCTCCAAGAGGAACTATTCCAGTTTGCAGGAAAGCTGCATCATACACTCCGTCATTTCCTGAAAGCCATACTTTTGAAGTACATGGTGGTTTGAATAAGAACAGTCTCCTTGGTTTGACATATTTGAATAATTAATTGTGAGGGAGTGGCACTAAGGAGAAGGATTAGGAGGTGTGTCCTTGTTGGAAGAAGTATGTTAGTGGGGTAGACTTTGAGGTTCTAAAAGCCCAAGCCAGGCCCAGTGGCTCTTACTTCCTGCTGCTTCTGGATCTGGATGTGTAACTCTGAGCTAGTTCTGCAGCACCGTGTCTGCCTGCATGCCATCATGTTCTCTATCATGATAATAACAGACTAAACCTCCGAAACTGTAAGCAAGCCCCAACTAAATACTTTCTTTTATAAGAATTGTCAAGGTCGTGGCGTCTCTTCAAAGCAATAGAACACATACTAAAGCAAAATATTAGGCTCTCTTTGTTCATTTCGGTTGATAGCCTTTAGAGAGGGGCATCGAAGTGTTTTGTATGGCAACAGGATAGAATAATATCTCGTAGCGTTGTTCTGCAGATTACTTTAATACACACTCATGAGGATTCAGAAGTAGTATTATATTGACAGGAGAAAAATGAAAGAAACTGATTCCATTTCACTATGCAAAATACTACCTGATGAGCATTAAAAAGCACCAGCAACAACCTCCCACACAACCTGGATTCTTTCTCAGTCCCATTTCAGGTGCCACCTTTATGGTGTACAGAAAGGCATCTCTGATAGGTAAATATTTCAATAGTTATGTTATATCTGCTATGATTGGATCATAAATACTGACTTCATACCCACTTCTTCAAGTTAGAATTCTAGCTGTCTCTGGATCATTTCTCCATGTGTTATACTATTTTTGAGATTTTTTGACAGAAGGGGTTGGTGAAAATTTAAATCCCTAAAACTGAAGGTCATTCTTGAAAATTTTGGTGATAACGTGTGTGAGGACTTATACTCAGTGGCCTTTACTCTGCTGTCTGTGATGGTTTGATTCAGCATGGCCCTCAGAAGCTCATGTATTTAAATGTTTGGTTCCCAGTTGGTGGACTGGCTAGGGAGGAGTAGGAGTTATTGTCTTGTTGGAGGAGATGTGCCCCTGGAGATGGGCTTTGAGGTTTTAAAAGTTCATAACAGACCCAATCACTTCCACTCTTCCTCCACATTGCAGGTAAAATATAAACTCTCAGGTACTGTTCCAGCACCATGTTTGGCTGCTGCCATGACAATCTTGGACTATCCCACTGAAACTATAATCAAGGCTCCTAATGTTTTCTTTTATAAGTTTCCTTGGTCATGATGTTTCTATAAAAATAGAACAGTAACAAAGACTCTGACTATCATTTATTTCCTATAAATAAGGCCAAGCAAACAAAACAAATAAGAGAAATAGTTTTGTAGCCTAGTTGTACCTGAATAATGCTTTTCCCCCCCATCTTTTTACATATAGTTTTAACACTATTTTTCTTTTCTTTTTTTTTCTTTTTGGTTTTGGAGAGCAAGCTAAGCTCCTCATTCTTTCTCATCCCCACCCTGCACTTCCTTTGTCTTTCAAGAGGACCATTGTTTACCCCTGGCTGATATTTGTTGTAGAATATTAATTCAAAATATATTACTTTTGTTTATCCAGTAGAGCATTTATTTAATGATGTAAATATGTGTTGCATCTGTTTAATTCTGTGAAACTGTGATTCTTTACCTGTTTAATACTCCTGATGATCTAAGAAAGAGCCAAACAGCCAATAGCAAAGCAGGAGAAAGGATGGGAATATAAATTCCCTTGCACGCAGGGAATATAAATCGGAGGAGAAATCTGGAAAGAGGAGATGGAGGAACAAAAAAGAAAAGGAGAGGAGGACATCAGGGTCCAGACACCAAGCTACTTAGCAAACTGGGGAGAAAGAAGTAAAAAAAAAAAAAGGTATGTAAAATAGAGAAAAATAGATGGGATAAGTTGATTTAAGAAAATTTAATTTTGCCCAGAGATAAAAAAATAGATAAGCTAACTTAAGAAAACTGACAAGAAACAAGCCAAGTTAAGGCTGTAATTTATTTGGGAGTTGGGTGGTAGGTTCCCAAAAGAGCCCAAAGAACAAAGAGTAAAAAGGTAATAACAATCAACTACATTTTGGCATACCAACATGGGGCTCTATTTCTATGTAGGGCCTGAGAAAGCTTGGGGAAAAAAGTGTAGGGCTCCTTTAAGAATCTCTGCCTACTGGTAAGCCCTGGAGCAGCCAGTATGTTAATTATGAACAAAAAATGAAGTAAAATTGCCTGCCATAGGCAAGTATCAGCACCCTGGGGGTTTGAATGCAGTTCCTGGTCATGCATCTCCTACTGGGCTGCAAGCTTTGGGCTTGACTTTCATGAATGGACCAGAGAGTGGGCAGAACCAGTCTGTAGAGCAGCAGTGAAGATCCAGGTGTAGCTTAACATCTAAACTTTGCTTATGGAGTCAAAAAAAGGCTAAAAGATAGGCAGTAAAATAGATCCACATGGAAAAAAACCTGTAGAAAGGTTCCAGTGTGTTTTTACAATGTGCATAGGCTTAAGAAAGAAAAATGTGGGTATAGACAGTCATCGAAAGAAAGAAATAGATTAAAAATAATAACATCTTTAAAGACACAGTAAGAGGACTGTAGGCTGAAGATGGATACCCCAACAGTGCAGAGAAACATTGAGTGACTGTCCAGGTAGTCACTGTCATTTCTGGAGTTAGAAGTTGCTTGTAATGTACTTCCTGTTTATTTAGGTAATATTAATTTCTTCTGGTGTTGTGGATGTAGATGAAGACTAGATAGTTATAGTTGCAGTTTTCTTTAATTATGAAAGAAAGTAAATTAGTTGTAAAATTTTGGATTGGCAAAGATAAGATAGGTAATAAAATAATTCCTCTGAATTTGCTAAATGCAAATGGACTGAACATTACAAATCTAATTCTTACTTGATAACTGTTTTGTTGTATATAGTTTTGCTATGTTAAAGTTAAAACCTTTCATTTTTGTTTAGACAAAAAGGAGGGAATGTTATAGAATATTATTTTAAGGTGTGTTACTTTTGTTTATGCTATGGAGCATTTGTTTAGTGATATAAAGATGTGTTTCATTTGTTTGACTCTGTGAAGCTGTGATTCTTTGCCTGTCTGAAACACCTGATAGTCTAATAAAGAGATAAATGGCCAATAGTGAGGCAGGAGAAAGAATAGGTGGGGCTCACAGGCAAAGAGTAAAACAGAAAGTAAAATCTGGAAGAGAAGTAGGAGCCAGATAGAACAAGGAGAAGAGGATGTCAGTGGCCAGCCACCCAGCCATTCAGTCAGTCATGGAGTAAGAGGGAAAGTAAGAAGTAAGAAAATGGAAAATCCCATAAGCAAAAGATAGATGGGATAACTTAAGTTTAGGAAATCTGGCTATAAATAAGCCAAGTTAAGATGGACATTTATAAGAAATAATAAGTCATTTTGTGTGATTTATTTGAAAGTTGAGTAGTAGGACCCCCATGATAATAAAGATTCCAAAGAGTAGGGAGAGTGAAAGCAACTAACAACATTTATTTATTTAAAGAACACCACTTGTTTGAAGGTTAGCCTTCATCTGAATGTTATCATTTCTTGAGGTTATCACATTTCAGGAAATGCCTTGGTTCTAGAGGGAAATTATGTCAGTACTTTCACAGAATATTTTGTGGGTTTTGCTTGGTATTGTTTTTCTTTGAGACAGGATCAACCTTACTGTTAGTAAGTTTTTTTTTTTTGTTTGCACTTTAGATATCGAAAAACAACCTTTCCTTTGTTTCTGACCTTTTCATTTAAATACATGGAAAAGAATATCTTTTTATGAATATCTGTCTAAAAGGATTTTCAACTTGCAAATGGGATTTTAAATTTTTGCTAATGTGATGTGTGGATAGAAAATGAAGTCTTGACAAGTATGGCTCCTTTCCTACTGTTTTGAGACTATTTCAGTAACATTTGCTGATGGAGGTCACAAAGGAACACTGAAAGAAATGATTTTAGAACATTCTGAAGAATGAGGAAAGATTTGAAGTTGCGTTTGTGGGAACATATAATTAGCCTGACTGTAGATTTCAGTCACTCTGGAGGTACTGGTGAAAAATTCCATTATCTTCAAAAGCATTTCACTGACTTTCAAAGGGAGAAAAAGGTCTCAATAAGTAAGAAATAAACTACTGGCCCCACAACTTCACCCAGCGGGAAAAAAAATCCAATTTCAAACAAACACCTGGCCTCCAAGAACTCAGAGAAAGCATAAGTGTGCGATTTTCTTGGTTGCATATTTTGTTTCTGAGTTAGAACGTTCATCTCAGGGCTGGAGAGATGGTTTAGTTGTTCAAAGGTAAGGCCCACAACCAAAAGACCATTCGTTTTACGCACTTCACTTGAAAATCTGCTTCATGACTGATATTTTGATAGATCTTAAGAAGATAAAGATTCTCAACCTCCATGAGTTTATTTTCTTAAAACAAAAACAAAAACAAAAATTAATACTAGAGAAAACCAGGAGACAGGCTTAGTTAAATTCATGTGATGAGAGGACTATCCACAAAGGATATACTAGGTGACCCTGGACAGGAAGAAGGCAATTGAATTAAGGAATCCGATTCTAAAACACTGCCTTGAGAGATACTTGAAGTACTTCAAGGAATCCAAAGAAGACCACAGAGCTGGAGATTAGTAAACAAATAAACTGATTTTAATAACGCTGACTTAAGGATGCCGCTTAACTTTTCCTCTTAAAAGGGTGGGTTTCAAGAAATGTGACCCAACGAGTCCAGATGGTAAAGGTGCCGTCTCGTAGGCTCACATTTCTGCAGCATTAGAGATGATCTCTACAAGTCCAGGAATCAGGGTTTGGAATGAAAGACACTTGTAGCTCCTTCCCTGACTCTGGAATACTGAGGCTTATTACTTTTTTTTTTAATGTAAAATTTCCTCTAATCCTTTGGGAATAGTCAACTTGTAAAGTGCTTATCATGTAAGCATGTGGACCTGAGTTCAGATCTTCACCACCTGCATAAGGAAAGCTATGTGTAGGGGATGGTGTAGAGAGTCAGCTCTTGCAGAAGGCCCAAGCTTGGTTTCTAGCATTCTTAATCAGTGATTCATAACCACTTGTAACTCTTGTTCCAGAAAATATGGCAGCCTTTTCTGGCCTCTGCAAATACCTGCCCTTATGTGCATATACCCATATGCAAACACTCACACAGATATGCATGCAGTTAAAAATAATAAAGTAAATCTTTTTTCTTAAAAAAAAACTGGGAGATGACGTGCACATACCCACTCACACAGATATGCATGTAGTTAAAAATAATAAAATGCATCTTTTTTTTTTTAAAATCCTGATTGGTGTGGTGGCTCATCTAAAACCTTAGAGTTTAGGAATCAGAGACATAAAATCCTTGTGGCAAAATGGTTAGTGAGAGTAGACTACCCAGTGAGTTCCAGGTTCAATGAGAGACTCTACCTCAGGAAACAAAATGGAAGGTAAAGATGACAGACATCAACTTCTAGCCTTCAGATGTGCACATGTACATACACCTATAAATGTGAATATGCAGTATGTATATATAAAGATATCATACCTATAACATTCCTTTTTATAAAAAGGAAATAAAAGTTACTCACTGATTATCAAGCTCTTGAAATGGCTCCATTCAGGTAATAGCTTAAAGACTTTTCTAAGGGATATGAACAATTACTCAATACCTGAGAGCTGTCAAGCATTCCAGACGCTGAGGAATTTTTTTTTTTTTACCTATTGCATGTTTTAAACTTTGGATTTGTTAGTAATCTTTTCTTTATATTCTTGGATTTCTGTGAATTTTAGCCGTTTTATATCATTGTTGAAGATGGAAATATCACATTGATCATAGCTTGGACTAATAGCCAAGAGAACTGAGATGAATTCCTGTTTCTGCTATTTACTTACTGTTTATGTGGAACAACACATCAACAAGCTTATCTTGGCCTCAGTTTTCTTAACTGTTAAGTAATGGTTTTTGTTGGATTCTCTGTCAAGTACCTGCCTTATTCATTCACCAAACATTTAGCAAGTGTCTACAAGGTATTATGTAGTCTGAGGAATTCTATATAGTCAACATAAAACTAAGATACTTTGAATAATTACTTCTCAGGTACAAAGCAAGTTAGTACAAATAATTCCTCTTGAGGGTTTTGATACTAATGTATTTACATGGGCTAATATGTAGAATGGATGCCACCCTAGACTTGCCTAGGGTATGGTAGATAGTATTGTTTTGTTGCTGCTGGGGATTATAGTCTTTTTTCTTTAGTTCTTTGGAAGAGAAAATATTAAAATATTATGGTAAGTGCTATGGAATTTCAAAGGGCAATTGAGTTTGCATATTGTTTGCATAGTCCCCACTCTGCCAGATGCCTACATATGTGTAACTTATGATTTTGAACTCTGAACCACAGGATGTGATTTTTTTTCTCCTTGGAATTCTTGCTTATGGTCAGTACTATAACTTTTCAGAGTTTATTGACCGAGTTTTCTGATCTGCCCGGTTCCCATAGTCATTAAGAACCAAAGAAATCACACAGAGGTCTATATTAACTATAAACTGATTAGCCCATTAGCTCAGACCTATTATTAACTCTTATAACTTCTATTAACCCATCATTTTTGACTATGTTAGTCACCTGGCTTGGTACCTTTTTGGCGAGGCAGTCACATCTTGCTTGTTCTGTGGCTGGATCTAGACTGCAGACTGTGTCCCCTTTCCAGAATTCTCTTGTTCTCATTGCCCTGCTGTAGTAATAGGAGCGGCGGGGCTACGTCCCCGACACCCCAGCCGCCAGCTAGCTATGCCCCGAAATAACAACACACAAACTGTATTCATTTAAACACTGCTTGGCCCATTAGCTTTAGTCCTTACTGGCTAATTCTGATATCCCGATCAACCCATCTCTAATAAACTGTGTAGCACCGGTCTTACCGGGAAAGACTCAGCATGTCTGACCTGGCGGCTTGCTTCATCGGGTGCGTCTGCCTCAGAGAGCAGAGCTATTGCATCTGCCCGGGAGAGGGGAGCATGGCGTCTCTGAGCTCACTTCCTCTTCCTCCCAGCATTCTGTTCTGTTTACTCCACACACCTATGTTCTAACCTATCAGGGCAAGCAGTTTCTTTATTTAATTAACCAATGACCTTCCTCCATCACCCTGTCTCTACTTCCTGCCTGGTTGCCCCATCTATACTTCCTGTCTAGCTACTGGCCAATCAGCATTTATTTAAAATATAATTGACAGGATACAGACCATTGTCCCACAGTAAGAGTTGGTAAAAATTTTGTATCTAAACTTGGTGGTTTTCTTGTACTTTTAACCTTTCTAAAATTTCTCTGGTATCCCACTCTTGGATTAATGACCAAAGATTTCAGCATAGTTTTCTTGATCTTACTTTTATGTTATCTTTTATTAGTTGAATAATGAAGTTCATAATGACAGATACAATTAACTTCATATATTTGCAGTTAATTTAAGTATCAAAACCTAAATAGCATTGATATACCTAGAGAAGTAGTATTGCATAAGTTATGCTTCTCCCAAGAAATTGAAGTTGTATTTATATAAGTTAATTAATTTTATTCATTTGGTATCAATGATTCAATATAAGGCCTTGTGCATACTAGGTGAATTTTCTGCAACTGAGTTATATATCTGACCTCTGAAATCCTGCTTATATCACACACGGTTACTACTATCCTTGGGAATGTAAATTCCAAATTTGCAGGGTAAGTGGGCCCGCTGGAAAGTTTTGAGGGGGATCTGATGCAGTCCTAGGGCAGAACTGCTTCCTCTTAGGGAAATTACAATGGTGATGTCCTCTTTGCATGTGACTATATGGGGGACACGCACACTAAGGAGGGTGATTCTTTTAGTTAAAATCAACTAACTGTGGAGTTAACAACACTTTCAAATATTTTCAAAACAAACCTAAATTAGTGCTTGATTAGATAATTGTGTATGATATCCTATACAGACACCTAGAACTTATCCTATCAATTACAATTTCTCAATGATGTTTTCTTTTATTCATACTACAGAAATTCCCTGACATGCTTAAAAGATTCCTCTAGTCTTCCAAGGAGCATTGACCATATGATGGACTCAATATTTTTAAATTAGGAAGGGTGCATGATTCTTTAGAACATTTGGCCCATTTGTAGAAAGGACGTCAACACATCAGGTAAATGTCTAGTTGCTTCTCCTGGGGCAGACACTTATTTTACTTATATCAAAATTGCTGAATATGTCTGACTTACAGTTGGGTACTTCCTAGTAGAATAAGCAAATTTCTGAGTTCTGCATTTGTGATTCCTGTTGTGTTGTTTCATACTTTCTAAAACCCCCAGCTGGCAAGCTATATCTGCTCTAAATGACCAACAAGGCATCACTGAGAGGATAATGCATTATTTCTAAAGCATATTGATTTTTTTTGAAATGCTGGTTAAGATGTAAAAGGAAACAGAAATGTCAAATCCTTGATTGGGAAAATATAGCCCTACCAGAAGTAGAGGAACATCTTTATAAAATTTTCTGGTAAAGAGTTTTACGTTTATAAAAATAAATAATCCCATCACATAAACAATTTCTCACCTTTCTGTTTTTTTTTTTTAACTCTCCTTTTAACTTCTCTAGACAAAGATTCTATAAAGCTGTGTGGATTTTATGGAAATTTGTGCAAACATTTTGAGAGTAGCTAAAAAACAGTATTTTTGAACCATTATTTACCTAACATACATTCCATATACCATATGATAGTTGTTGAAACACTTATTCCAGACTAGCTTTAATAAAACAATTAAATTATTAATCTAAAAACCAATTCAAATAAGGAAAATAAAAATGATCGTAGGATTCAAATGTGGTAGTACACCTCTGTATTCTCAGCATATATAAGATCAAGACAGGAATACTGTGAATTTGAATCTAGATTTGATAACATAATGAGATCATATAAACATTAATAAGCAAAATTGAAAATAATTCAAGAAAAAGTTAAATTGTGTTGAAATCTTTAAAGATAAGCTTAATCTCTGAATTAAGAATTTGTAAGATATTTAGTAAAGGAAAGAGTTAGAACATCCATCAAAACAGTGATTCATATGATTGATGTTGGTCAAGACATCACAATATCTGATTTCAAGTTAACACAAGAGAGTTATGATATCAGCTCAGCATGGAAGAAGCACAAAACATACACATAAATCAGTGGGATAGAGGATGTGAAATTAAACCCACAAAGCAACAGCTACTTGAATTTTGAGAATATATCTGCAACTTCAGAGTAAGATAGCTTCTTCAGGAAATGTTTCTGGGAAAACAAGACAGCCACACGTAGAAAAATATAACTGGATCTCTATCTTTCATCTCGTATGAAAAGAAATGATAAATGGTTAAAAGAGCTTAATATAGAACTTGATACTTTGAAAAATTTAAAAGAAAATACAAGGAAAATTATTTAAGACATAGATATGAATCTATGTAAGAACTATACTAGAATAGAAAATGAAGCTAAGAATTGACTGACAAATTAGACTGCACAAAATTAAACATATGTCTACATAGTAAAACAAATGATAAACAGTTGCAAATGAAATAGCCAGCAGAAATGGGAGAAAGTATTTGTTACACATAAGACAGAAGATTAATATCTAGACCCCAAAGAACCCAATCAATAAACATGTTAATGAAATGAATATTTTTCAAAAGATGAAGTAAAATAGCTTGTAAGTTCATGAAAAAATATTCAACATCTTTAGTCATCAGGGAACTACAAATTAAAACCATGTTGAGATCCTATTTTATCCTTGTCATAGTGGCTACAATAAAGACAACAAGTAATAGAAGATTTAGAGTAAAGAGAACCATTTCTGTTTGGAATATGATTGGTTCATACGATCTGGAAATCAGTTTGAAGATTCCTCACAAAACCACAAAATAGAAGTACCATAAAACCCAATTATATAGTTTTTGAATATATACATAAAGAATTCTAAGTCAATATCTAACAGATCACTTGCACATTCATGTTTATTGCCTCAGTATTTATAAGTCAAGCTATGGAATGAGCCTACATCAACTCATGAAGTTGTAAGGAAACTGTAGTATATGTACATAGCAGGGTTATATTCACTCATTAAGAAGAATGAGGACAGAGTGGATGACTTGGTGGGTAAAGCACTTTCTGAGAAAATACAGGAGTCAGAGTTCAGATCTTCTAGGAACTGCAAAATTCTAGATATCGTAGTATTTATGTGATCCCAGTTCCCCTGCTCAAGTCATTTGATAGAGAAAGAGAAGTGTGTGTAAGCTCCTAGCCAAGCTAGCCTGGTATGCACAGTTGTGAACACTATGAGACCATGTCGCAAACAGAGTGGAAGGCATTGCCTGACACAGAGGAGTGTTCTCTGACTTGACATGATATGCATGAATCCATACTCTCTCTCTCTCTCTCTCTCTCTCGCTCTCTCTCTCTCTCTCTCTCTCTCTCTCTCTCTCTCTCTCTCTCTCTCTGTGTGTGTGTGTGTGTGTGTGTATGTGAGAGAGAGAGTGAGAGAGAGAGTGAGAGAGATACAAAAATAAATGTACACACAACATAGAATTAAATAATATTTTTTGACACAAAATGTTTAGAACTTGAGATCAGTATTTTATAAGCATAATAAACCAGACTCAGACAAAGACCAATGTCATGTTTTATTTGAGAAGCTGAAAGAGGATGAAGTGATAGAAGAAAACTAGCAGATGGAGAGAAGAGCAGAGAGAGAGGGAAAGGTCTGAAGTAAATGTGGTAAAACTGCATGACTTAGTTAAAAGAAACTGTCTTTATAATTTTATAAGAATAGGACTATGTAAAATGAATATGTAGCAAAAAGGATCTCTAGGACATTGACTTAGAATCCTTGTAGGAAGATCACTTGTTCTTTTCTTGGCCTCCCAGACTTCCAAAATAACAACACAGAAACTATATTAATTAAATGACGGCTTGGCCCATTATCTCTAGCTTCTTATTGGCTAACTCTTTTATATAATTTAACACATTTCTATTCTTCTATGTATCACCATGTGGCTGTGGCTTACCAGCTAAAGTTCTGGTGTCTGTCTCCCACGGGACTACATGGCTTCTCCCTCCCTCTGCCTTCTTTCTCCCAGCATTCATTCAGTTTAGTTTTCCCCACCTACCTCTATTCTGCTCTGCATAGGGCCGAGACAATTTCTTCATTAATCAATGGTATTCATAGCATACAGAGGGGAATCCCACATCAGAATCCTTTGTTTATACTCATAGCTGGGTTCTATGTCATCTCTATTTTTGGTTTTGTGAGGATTATGCATACTGATTTCTATAGTACCTGGAGCAATCCCATTCCCACTAGCACCTCCTTTTCTCTAAGTCTATTTCTTTTATCTCCTAAACAAAGTAGATGCTAATTGAGTATTTACTGTATTAGTTTTCTGTGCTGCCATTATAGAGAACTATAAATTCTGTGACAATTCACACTTGTTGTCTTACAGTACTGTTATTCAAAATTCAAGCAAGAACAGGCTATACCTATTGGCAACATCTGTTCTTTACAGTTCAGGTGTTTCTGAAAGGGACTATGCTAGCTTGTCCATATTTTGGGTAGAATTCAGTTCTTTATGACTGTCAGCCAAGGAGTATCCCTACCTTCTGCAGGATTCCAATGCCCCTTGGATTGTGACCCATTTTCATTCATCTTTACAAATAGCAATGTAAATATACCTCTTTTTCTTAGATCTAACTGCTCCCCTTTTCTGTTTTAGACTTATTTTGATTTGACAGAAACAAACTACACAATCACATAGTATTTCCCTCTGTTAAAGCAACTAATTCCTTGGGGAAATATCTGAAGTAATGTGCAATCTCATTTTCCTTTTCCATGTAGCATAGTGTATTCAGAGGGTTTGATGACTAGGGCATGAACCTCTATAAAAGGTCTTATCTATCAAAACTATTGTATAAGCATCACTTTTTAAATCAAAGAAAAAAATCATCTTCTGAGAAACAATTTTACCATGCCAGGATCATAGAGACAATTAGTTAATTCAGTGTCTTAAGAGTATGTTGTAGATTTTTATGAGGGACATTTTCTTTTGCTTAAAAGCCATATAGGATATTAAAAGCATCATATGTATATATGTATATCTTTATGAGTGCAATAATAGAACCTTTAGTGAAATGATCAATTTTATTTATGTTTAGGGTTTAAGAAAATCTGAAAATGGAGGTGTATGAATAGGATAACTTTAGACAGCACTCCAAATAGCATGCACAAAAGCAATATTGTGCCAAGAAATTCTAGGAAGTTAAGGAGCTGAAAAACTAGAAATTTATCTTGATAGAAATAAGGTAACTAACTGTAAAGGTTTCTAGTATGTGATTATTTGATTTTAATTCTAGAGAGGTCATTAGAATGATATGAACAGTAGCTGTAGAAATGAGTTTATGGGGGAGCTAATTAGCTTTTTACTAAGTTAAATAGATATTTACTAAGTAAAAGTAATGTTTGGTGACAGGTACTAAGTAAAAATAAGGTTTGGTGCTAGGTTTCATGTGGTTAATGAAGAAAGGAAAAGAGGCAAGGTATTAAGCTTTCTTGTCAGACTTTATTTGGATCACCAGTTCACAAATAATGGCACTGAGACATTTTATTAATTATAAAAGCTTTGTATTTATCTTAGGCTTGTTCTCAACTAGCTCTTATAACTTAAGTTGACCTGTTTCTATTAATCTATTTTCTACCATGTGACTTATTACCTCTCTTCCATTCTGTATGTTTGACTCCCTCTGTGTCTCACTGGCATCTCTCTCACAAGCCTAGATTCATCCTGAATTCTTCTTTCTGCCCGGAAGACCCACCTAACCTCTCCTGCATAACTATTGGCCATTCAGCTCTTTATTAGACCAATCAGGTGCTTTAGGCAGTCAAGGTAAAACAGTGACAAACTTTACACAGTTTGCTCAGATATTCTGCAACACTGGCCAGGTTTCAGATCTGGGTGGTTAGGTTCACTGCCCAAGGTAAGGAGGAAAGGAACAAAGAGAGATTCATCGGATAAAATTGATCATTTTTGCATGTCTTAATTCAAGGTGCTAATGAAAGAGCCAGAAACTCACACCTGAAGCACAGAGAATAGTTCCATGCTGGAAATAGTATAGATCTGAGACACAAACTCTTGAATTGGATAATTTCCTCAGAAATACACAGTGAGACCAAAGATGGACTGGAAAATACTAGTATTGGGAAAAAGACAGAGTATGAGAAAACTAAGAAAGAGAGTGAGGAGGAAAGGAGATGGTCATGACATTGTGGTGTCATGACTAGCACAGCGGTAGACAGCTACAAAAAGAAGACTATTTTTCCTGGAGGCATTTTTCAATAATGCCATTCTTTACGGCTGAATGAAATAGATAAACATCTAGATTTAATTACCGATTTTGCAAATTAGGTCATTAGGGGCATTAAGTTGGTTGTTTCAAGGGCATAAGATAGGTTCTTTAGGTTGATGAGTGAAAAGAAAAGTCGTGTATAGAGTAATAAGTGGGTAGCAATAGTATGGAGTTATATGATGCAAATCACAGTGCCTGTTGGAGTAGGATATGTGTTGCTTGGGAAATACAAGAAATATGAGAGAGAGATATGAAATTAAATTCATTGCCAAAATATGGATGGAGTGGGAATCAATAAAGGTGAGCAAAGAAGATCTTGTAGGTCCAGGTCAATTCCATAATAACTGACATAGCAGCTAATTTTGAGGCAGGTCAATTTTGTTTGTTTAATAATCTAAGTGTAACTAATTATCAATAATAGAAAGCAGGAGTCTTAATGTAGAAGAGGAAGAATAGGCTAAAATATGCAAGCTGAAGTGATTTATAATAGGCATTTATTTCAATGACTACTGAAGTCCTTGGCTTTCAATTAGGCTCAGACTCAAAGGCCAGCATGCGCTCATGTATCTGAGTAAACAGGACATTAACCCTGTGTCTGCCTTTCAACTCTATACAATTGTTATGACCACCTGGTACATAATATTTGGTGTCGAACAGGCTCAATGACTTTCCATTTTTATACAGCACTACCTTCTGGGCTAAGACCTTCTCCTTAAAGCTCAGCTTTATGATCTTGTGAATGGGCAATGGCCTCCTTTTTGTCCATGTGAATAAGGCCAACTGATGAGAGAGGAATTGGTGGTTACCACCGGGCACAGTCCTTCTGGTACCAAACCTAAGGCCCAAGAGGAAGCAGCCTGGGTTCGTGGACTAAGTGAGGGACTAACAAATGGATAGCTGCTGTCTTTCTTTTACTCTAGTGGGTATATTTGATATATTTGGTGGTCATGGAAAATTTTGAGTCAGAATGCCAGGATTAAATGATTATTTGATGTGTGGCATAGGTACATCTCACTAGAGAATAAGAATTTTTCTCTTGTTTTCCTTCTATTATTACAGAAATTGCACCTTAGGTACATTCTTGAAAAACTGAAGTTGACCCAAGTATATGGCACTGGCCATATACTCCCAAGGTGAGGTTTATGTTGAGAAAGAAAACACAGACAAATGAACTTCCATCGGTCCTTCCAATATTACCTGATCTCCAAAACAGTTTTAAAAAATTGCATTTGTATTATGGCATTATTATAAATGCAACCATCCATTACCTAATAGTTTAGTAGGCCAAATAATAATAATGATAATAATAATAATGATACATAAACAAAAAGAAACAAAACAGAGTCTATCTGCCTCTACAGCCCAAGGGATATGCAATGAACTGAAATGTCTTTCAAAGATAAGGGACTTAGGAGAACTGGGTATGAATAAAGGAAATAATATTCTTTAATTTTAAATTGCAGTCTAACTGAAAACACAGATTACTTATAGAAAGAACATTATATACAGTGCTGTTCAGTTTCATTTCCTTGTGCTGTTCCTCACCCTGTTAGTTTTAGTTTCTAAGATTTCTAGGGCCTCCGGCTCAGCTCTAAGGGATTCATAACTCCAACTGTCACTCGCTTTCCTAAGTCTGAATTACAACTGCCAGTGTTCGCAGAACAGGGATTGTTATTTATTTTATTTTCAATTATATATTTTTTTCATTGAGGTGGAGTTTGACAGTTCCTCCTGTTTCAGCTTCCTGAGTGGGACTGCAGGCCTGCTTCAGCATGCCCAGCTCAGGACTTGGTTGTTCATTTTTGTATCCCTACTGCTTATCCTTAGTGTAAATAGCAAATAGCAAGTGCTTGTTGGACAGATTTATGAGAGATTTATGAGCAATAAAATACTAAAGAATAAATTGAAACTTGAAATGACTTCTGAGTTAATTTAATGAACATTTATCATTGCTCATTATTTTCTAGATGATATCTTAAAATGGTATTTCCTATCCTACTGATGTTGAATACAATACACATAAAAACTGTAAATGAAAGGCAAGCTGGGACAAGGTCTCCAATAAATACAAACAAAAAATCGTGGAGGTAACAAAGAGCTGAGATAGTACTGACTGAGACTCAGTTTCTATAGTGGTGACTGGTTCTTTGGTTAAATTTAAGATTTAAGATTCTTCAGGGCTTTGAAAGATCATAAAATATTTTAGGGTCAGTGTCTCATTAATCCCACTTGAAATTTTGATAAAAGAAAAGTATTGTTGCATAGGTAGAGGCATGGGCAGAAAGCAGGGATCACCTCCAGCTCAGTAGAGAGCAGTTGCCCCCCACCCCACATCCTAATTGTCCCCCTTCTGCAGCTCTCTGTCTTTCTATCAGTTCCCTTATAGTATATCTAGAAGCTAATCTCTTATTATCAGATTTGTTCTCAGATGTTTAAGTGCGGAGAACTTAGCCTGTTATTGAGGCCATCATGATATGATTCATCTTTAAAAGTTCACTTCCTTTCTCTTGCCTACTTCCCCACACTGGGAACCTCAATACTTTATATACAGCCTCCTTTGTTGTCCCCATGTCTTGGCTCATACTATTCTTTCTCATAGGAATGTCATAACCCATTTTCTTTCTTCTGAGTTCCCCCAGTTCTCAGCGAAGGGCTGTCTGTACTTTTATGGAACAAAAGGTCTTTGAAAGGTCTCAGTGTGGGAGGTGGGTTCAATAGAGACACTGATATGGAGGATTGTTCGGGGTATCGTCTATATTAAAAAGACTTATTCATGCCATGAGCAGATACACAGATAGATACAAACATGGTTGTGCCTCTGAAGAGAAGAAATCAAGGCCCAAGTGACAGCAATGGAAATCTCTTTCTAACAGCTTTCTGAGGTGGTTTCACTGGCACAGTCCTCTAACCAGACTCTCTCTGATTCCCCAGAAGGGGGCAGGGGAGAGTGTGGAAAGCAGGTGTGTGGGCCATAGGACTACCTTTAAGGTAAACTTACTTTTGGTGAGAGATCTTGGCACCTGGAAGCCTGGTAGCTAGGGAATCACAGACAATGTCTCAGTACGGTGCCTTTTAACTTCACCACTGGGGGAAAGATTTATTTTATTCCCAGAAGCAGTTGGATTCTAGCAAACAGATTCTTACAATAGTCACTTATTTTGTGAGTTTAATCTTTCTTGCTAAGTTGATTTTTTTATGCCCAAATCTGGCCCTGTTTTACCTTTGAACTCATAAATGCTGAAAAGACTATTGTTCAAATACAAATATAAATGTCCATTTGATAAACAGTACTGAATAGGAAATGAATGAATGTAATGTCTCTCATCTCATCAAGTTTTGAATGTTTTAATAATGATGATGACATGAAGGATGAGATGCATAGTATACTTCTAAAAAATAGTCATTTGTGGACTGGACTCAGCCTACACATGTACCCCTTGTGCGGAGTAAGCAGGCAGGGCCATATATACCCTAATAATGCTGCAGCTTAAGTTTTTAAGAAGGGCTTAGCATTTTAAGAAGCACTCCTGGACAGTAAAAAAT
Source organism: Microtus pennsylvanicus (assembly GCF_037038515.1). Taxonomy (NCBI): domain Eukaryota; kingdom Metazoa; phylum Chordata; class Mammalia; order Rodentia; family Cricetidae; genus Microtus; species Microtus pennsylvanicus. Next base: position 56,234,204 of record NC_134579.1, on the reverse strand, counting down.
TACAGAGGCCGCTTGTTGGTGCCCGGCTGCCCTTCTAGCTTTGACCCGAAGACACTATATTAATTAAATCACTGTTGGCCATTATCTCTAACTTTTTATTGGCTAACTCTTATATTAATTTAATCCATTTTTATTTGTGTGTATATGGCCATGTGGCTGTGGCTTACTGGATGAAGTTCCCAGCGACTGTCTCCAGCAGCTCCATGGCTTCTCTTTGACTCCACCCTTCTTTTTTCACTTTCCCTGCCTAGTTCTGTTCTTCCCTACCATCAGCTCAAAGAAGTTCTTTATTCATTAAACATAAAATCAACACATAGACTGAAGGACCTCCTAAAAGGAAGATTTTAACTTTAACGTAGTAAAATTACATATAACAAAACAGTTATCAAGCAAGAATTACAGTTACAATATTTATATTTACTTTATCTTTTTCATAACTAAGAAAAAGTATGACTATAAATATTTTAACTGAATCAAAAACTCTCAAATGACATAATATTACCTAAGTAAACAGGAAGTGCATTGTAAGCAACTTCCACAATTTAAGAATTGACAGAGACAGCTCACTGCCTGAATGGTCACCCAAAGTTCTTTTGTCCCATTGGATCATCCATCTTTAGCCCACAGGCCCATAGTATCCAGAAGACATTTTTAAAAAGCAGAAAAGTTTAATGATAGTTTCATCTATATTGGCAGTTTGTCAGTCACTTTCTTTTGTGTCCTGCAGAATGTCTAGCAGACTCTTTTATGAAGCAGGAACCCTGAAGGATTGTCTCACCTTTAGACAAGTTTAGCAGTCATTTTTTGTGGGTCCTGCATGCCCACTTAAGCAGTCCAGGCAAGAGCAGTTTTTGCCTAAATGGCTAGCAAACTCCATAAGGAGCCTCTTTGATGCCCATATTTCTCTTGAAGTAACTGGTGCTGCCAGGAGCAGATGTGTCTCTGTCATGAAAAGTCCTAACTTCTTAAAAAATTTTAAATGCCATATTCTGTATTCTTTGAAAGGTTTGAAGAATACTTATATAACTGAAATATATATCTATACATCTAGAAAATTTAATTAACATGACTACAAGCTTAACTATTATAGTATCTATTAACTTATAGTTTTTAAATTATACATTACATTTTTAAATGAGCTACACAAACATAATATCTTAATCAAGATCAGAAATACATATGCATATAACAAAATTAACTTTAAATTTATATTAATAAACCAAGATCCATACCAATGAAAGTTATTTATATCTGTATCATATCACAAACATTTATAGACAATATTTTAGAATATGGGCATAGTTTTTTATACTGTTTTCTGCTGATTATTGGGCAGAGAATTTTTTTGGGGGGGTGTTTACAGCAACCATCATGGAGTCTTGTTTCATTAAACCATACCAGTCTAGAAGCAATCCACAGGTTCTCATCCTCTGTGGAACAAGAGAAGAACCTCTTTTTTTTTTTCAAGAAACATATCCTTAGACCTAAATTTGAAAGTCATAATAACTTTATAATATACATGCTGGTTTAGCTTAGCATCCCATGCAATGAAATGTCTCTCTTTACATAGCTCATTCACAGTCAAGAAATTTAAGGATAGCACAATAATACATAATTCAGACTCTTTGTGAATTTTTTTATTTATATGTGGCTTATATCTATCTGTACTCTTTCTCTTTACAGACTTTACCTTTATTTAAAGCATTAGCTTTATTTTGTGACTCTTTATACATTTTTTTCTAAGCCTACGTATATTTATCCAACATTATGACTTGTTGGGAGAAGCGGGCTGCTTGTTCTCCCTGGTCACCCAGCTAGCTTAACCCCTGAAATAATCACACAGAAACGGTATTCATTTAAACACTGCCTGGCCCATTATCTCTAGCCTCTTTTGGCTAATGCTCACATCTTGATATAACCCATTTTTAGTACTCTGTATGTCACCATGAGGTAGTGGCTTACCGGGAAAGATTCAGCATGTCTGACCTGGCAGTTGCATGGCAGCTCTCTCACTCTGCTTTCTTCCTCCCAGAATTCAGTTCTGTCTCCCTGCCTACCTAAGTTCTGCCCTATTACCAGGCCCAATGCAGTTTCTTTATTAACCAATGAAAGCAACACAAATACAGAAGGACCTCCTACAACAATGACTCATCTGGATTTGTCTTTATTGCACATTTGTAATTTTTTACTGTCCAGAAGCACCTTTTAAAAGGTTAAGTGCCTTTTAAAACTTAAGCTGCACCATTATTATGGTATATATGGTACTACCTGCTTGCCTGCCCTGTCCAGCTTGGTGGAGCCAATCAGCGCCTCTGAGAGCCATGCACACAGCCCTATTCTCAGGCACACAGCCAGTCCATGTCACCATTAAGCAAGTTGCAGTAGTCTGTTCTCAAACCCCATTCAAATGTTCTCAAATGTTCTGCAGCCAGACCTCCTGTCTGAAAGAGTCAGAGTTTGTGCTGGCAGAATGGCCTAGAAAGCTGGCATTTTAAAATGGCATGGATTTTTTTTTGCCACTACAGAGTCAGGAAAACCTCTCTTAAAGGAGCTGTTGCACACTACCAGCAAATAGCAAGAAGCTCTGTTAAACTTGGTTATTTTTGTGTCTAAAATTCTTTTAGACTCAAAATAATCACACAGAAACTGTATTAATTAAATTGCTTGTAAGCGGTGTAATAACCAGGCTAGCTTAATATGAAACAGCAAATTTTAATGAAGGGATAGCTTACAACACCAGGGATCCAGCGATGAGCAGGAGATACAAAAAAGAGAGCTGCAGGGCTCACACCCGGCCCACCAGATTTATATGTAAACATTAGCCCGAGGCAATCACGCCCTCTAGGGGGCTGGGCTAATTCCTACAATTGCTGCTTGACCTATTAGCTCTAGCTTTTTATTGGCTAACTCTTATATTAATTTAACCCATTTTTATTAATCTGTATATCACCATATGGCTGTGGCTTACTGGGTAAAGTTCCCAGCATTTGTCTCTGGCAGCTCCATGGCTTCTCTTTGACTCCACCCTTCTTTTTTCCAGCATACAGCCTAGTTTTCCCCACCTATTTCTGTTCTTCCCTGCCATAGGCTCCAAGCAATTCTTTATTCATTAACCAATTAAAGCAACACATAGGCAGAAGGACCTCCCACATCAGCAGGACAGATTCAGACATAAAAGAACTCTAAGCAAGTCACAGTGCTGGATAAAGATAATAAAACAGATTAAAAAGTAATAAAGTAAAAAAAATAAGCCATGTAAAAATGGAATATACAAAGAGTCTGGATTATAAACATTATTGTGTTTTCCTTGAATTTTTTGACTGTGAAGGAGCTAAGTACAGACAATTCATTGTATGGGCTGCTATGCTAGACCATCATATTTGTTCTAAAGGTATCATGACTTCCAAATTTGGGTCTAAGGATATGATTCTTTGGAAAAGAGGTTCTCCTTCTGTTTCCACACATGCACATCTTATGAGACAAATGCTATCATTATATCGGACTTGGATAAAGATCAAGGTTTATATTGAGGAAGTCCCTATCTTAAGTGCTGAAAAATTAAAGAAGGTTCCTAAAAGCCAGGTGATTGTAGATATTGTCGGGGCAAACAAGACTCCCTAAGTTACTTAGCAATTACCAGAAACACATGTTAAGCTTCAGGTTAACAGGATATTCAATGAGTATTTCTGGAAGCAAATTTTAGGAAACTCCCATGAGGAGTTTATAGTTCAGAGAAAGACTTTGGCAGTAGACAGATTTGAGTTTGAATCCTGCCTCTGTCTTGGGCAAATGACTTAATTTTTTTTTCTCTCTTTTTTCTTCTTTTACTTTAAAACATTTTATTCATTGTACATACCAACAACAATTCCCTTTCCTCTCTTCCTGCTCCCCCAGCCTCATTCATTCCTCCAAAGGGTAAGGCTTTCCATGGGGAGTCAACAAAGTCTGATACATTAAGTTGAGGCAGGACCAAGCCTCTCTTCCTGCATCAAGGCTGAACAAGATATCCCAGCATAGGCATAAGGAATGGGGTCCAAAAATCCAGTTCAAGCATCAGCAATAGATCCTGGTCCCAGGGCCAGGAACCACTCAAACAGACCAAGCTATATAGCTGTCGCTCATATGTATGGGGTGAATTTTGGTTCCATGCAGGCTCCCCAAAGGAGTTGTCCTTTTATAGTCCTTGAGCTCCTAAGAGTACAGGACAGCTGTCTCTGTGGATTTCCTTGTCATGATCACGACCACCCTTGCTCATATATTCCCTCCTCCCTCTCTTTGACTGGGCTCATTAATTACTTAAATTTCAGATCTTTGAAATAATTATGGTATCTACTTTATAGGGTAGGTGTGAAGTTTGTATCAGATCAGTTCTCACATCACATGTCCCTTTATTTAGCCTACAAAGAACAGAATTGAAACATGGGAAAGTACCATGATATAATCATGTACCAATGCTTTTATAAAATGAAAACTAGGGAAAGCTTCCTAAAGAAGGTAAGAGTTATGTTGAACTGTGAATGGTAGAGAAATGTTGTGGGCTGTGAAAGAATGGTGGCTAGGACAGTGGAAACTGGGCTGCCAGAAGCCTTTCCTCAGTCTGCTTTACCTCCAAAAGTTAAAATCGCTTTTGGTTCGGAGAGGTTAAGGAAATGTAAGAGAATGAATGAACGTTTTCTTTTAATACAATTGGTGTTGTATTTAAAGATTACTTTAACTTTGGTCTAGAATTTTTAATGAGAGCAATAGGTATCAGAAAATGGATATCAGTAGGATTAGTGCATCTTTCTTTTCTTTCTCTTCGAAAAATCTATAGTATTTAAAGAGTGCTCAGGTCTTTGAGACTGACCTGCTGTAAAATGCAGTAACAGTCACACAGGCCAGGTGGCCTAGGTAACCTGTCATTTCTTCATCTAAGGCTTCTGTGCATCTCATCTTATTTCAGAACAAAAGCCCATGGGGAAACGTGAACTTTGCCCTTGTAATCTGGTGCACTCTTGGTGAGAGAGGACATTCTTTTCCTCTGAGAGGTGATTCCAACACAAAGAAGGGCACCCTCCTGCTACATTCTGTAGAAAGCAAAGAGGGAACATTATGTTCCCTGGATACTAAGTGAGATTTCTGCCAAAAGCCTAGTGCTGCTGAGCCAGATGTATGGGGAAGCACAGGATGACAGAGTACAGGGTGTATATGGCTGTGGTGATTTAGCCCTTATTGTGCCTTACTGATTGACACAGACTTGTGGGCTGGGATGATCTAGCATCCTGGCATCTCTGCATTCGCCTGCCGAGGCTGCAATGTCTATCCTATGTCAGGTGATTGACCATCCACTTTTGCTCAGAGTGACTCTTGACGGCAAACCTATACACTGGGTAAAGTGGTAGATCTGGTAATCCCAGTAAGGCCTTGGAAAAGTCACGTAATCTGTGTTCAATTTGTTTTAATATAAAATGGGAATTACACCATTATGTTCTTTTCAGATTTGATGAATGTAATTTTTAAAATAATTCTTAACATACCACAAAGCACTGATAGTGACTTGTTCTTGTGTATGTTTTCCTATGGCTACTAAATCTTGAAAGAATAGATATGTTTCTTCTTACAGTTCTGGGAGCTAAAAGCTCTGAACTATTTTCCCTGAGTTGAAATTAAGATGTTAACATGTTTGCACTATTTCTAGAGGTTCTGGGAAAGACTTCATTTCTTGTATTGCTCAGCTCAGGGTGGTTGCTGTTTTTCCCTTGGCTCATAGGTGTAATCAGTCTTACCATGGCCTCCATAATGTAACTGTGCACATATTTGATGCTCATAGGAAATTGAGCTTCTCTGCTTATTTTAATATAGTGTAACACAGCATGCACATGCTCACATAACCTGTTTAGAACTTGGATTTTTATACATTGGTGAATTGAAGCTAGGGTTTCTCTGGAAAGACAGACATAAAGAGTGATCCAGAAAAATATATCTATATCTATATCTATCTATCTGTCTGTCTATCTATCTATCTATCTATCTATCTATCTATCTATCTATCTATCTATCTATCTTTAACCTTTAATTCCAAATCAAGTCTTTTCCAAAACCCTCAAATATATCTTCCTTTGGAATCTCATATTTTCTTTGAGGACTACTTGGAGAAGTATGATAGCTAAATTATTTACGTAGCTACTGAGCTCTTAATAATGCTAAGCTTCCAAGATGTCACAAGTCACAAGAGACTGATGAAGAGACACTAATAAAGAGAGTGTATGACTACCTTGAAATCTCACAAAGTACACAATGCCCATTGGATAATTTAATCCTACAAGGGCCATATTTTCTGCTTTGGAAGACTCTAATAGAAATTTCTCTTGCCTTTCTGATGTCCAGTTTCTCTGCATCCTCACCAGCAGTGATATATTAGTTTCCCGGGGCTGCCATAACAAAGTACCACGAATTGAATGGCTTAAAACAACAGGAATTTATTGTCTCACAGTTCTGGAGAGTAGAAGTCTGAAATTAAGGTGTCAGCAGGGCTATGTTTCCTCTGTAGCTTGCAAGAAAGAGTTCTTTTTCCCCCTCTTCTACTACTGGTTATTAGAAATCCCCAGTAGTCTTTACTTTAGAATTGTACCATACCAGGTTTTATTTGCCTCTGTCTTACTGTGACTACATTCTTTGCATGTCTGTATCTGAATTTTCTTTATCTCATGAAGCCCCAGGTTTAACTAAATCAATTAAGGTTTACTCCAACATTAACTGGATTATGTGCAAAAGCCCTATTTTCTAATAAGATCACATTCACAGATATTGAGAATTAGAGTATAAACATCTTTTAAGAAAGAACAACTCAACCCTGAGCAAGGCTCTTGATTTACTCTAGAAAAACTATTAGATTCTCATTCCTTAGTGCAAAATTAAATATTATGGAGTAACCCCATTCTTACTTCCTAGGAGGGACTTTGTCTAATTTAATCAGTGAGCCTTGTCTATCTTCCTGACTACCCTGCTTGGTCTTTCTACATGTATTTATCCCAGTAAAAAACATAAAAACATTTGCAATTGTTCTTTGTAAAAGTATAATTTACTTCCTTGGAAGCCATCTAACTTCTACAATAGGCATCCGAAAGTGGATATGCGCAAAACATGAGGTGATGTTGAATAGGATAACTTAATGGGATGTTTCCATGGAAATACAGTCCCTGAAACCATCCCATTACTAGATTTATCTTTTACTCAAAATTAAATTATTTTACCATTTAAGGCAATGTGCTGTAGCTTTTCTTCTTTCAGTGGAAGTACCATAGTTCTGTTTGGATAAAGCTGGAGAGATAGTCCTTATATAATAGCAGGTACCGAAGAATGATAGCGGCTGTGATGTATTGAATGGCTACTAATTGTCCATCCTGACACTCCTGTGGTTAGGTCTTTTAATTGCTTCAAGGACCCTCAGAAATATTATGTCTATCTTATAAATGAGAAAGTTGAGGTAAAAAGAAAACAGTTCCTCATTTTGAATTTAGACAAAGATTAGGTGGCATACTGGTAATTCAGATTCTTCCCCTTGATCCAGACCCATTCTTTTAGCCACTATGTGGCTACCTCTGTTCTTGCTGCTAGGCCCATGCAGAAAGGCTTTAAGAAAGGCCAGCTATGTGACAAATAGGAGAGTCACTGACATTATTCAATTCTCCAACAATCCCCCATTTCACCATTCTTCCCTGCCCTTGATTCTTCCGATTGCTGTGTAGCAAATCAATATAACTGTAGCAACTTAAATAGTAATATCTATGCTGCATAGTTTTTATGGATAGGAAATAACTGAACCCTCTGCTCAGATTTTAAGGTTAAAACTGAATCACTATTTGGTTATATTTTGTGGTTATTTTTAAAAAATATATTATTTATGCATGTTCTGTGTGCTTACATATGTACATATGCATGTGTGAGTGAGGGTGCACATGTGTCCACATGTATGTGGACAATCTTGAATATTGTTCCTCCTCAGAGAAACAATCCTCTGATGCCATGCACTTTGCATTTTGAGACAGTGTCTCACTAGTCATGGGCTCATCAATTGGGCTCAGGTGGCAAGTGAGTGAACCACAAGAATATTCAGCTCTCTACACTGAGATTACAAATTCACCACTATCATTGGCATTTTTCATGCCTTCTGGGTGTCAGACTTAGGTCCTCAGTATTGCAAGAAAAGAGCTTTACTGACTTGAGCAACCTCCCCGATCCTGTGCTTCTTTAGAAAGAATGATGTTCTCTTCCATATCCACAAGGTGATTCCTAAAATTCAGTTTCCTTAGTAATAGAACTGAGACTTTCAGTGCTTAGAGTCTGTTCCTAGTTATGTGATCAGCTGTAAACTATGTCATTTTGCTTCAAGTCTCTCTGGTGACAGCCCTAACTTGGCCATGTAACAAACTTAAGGGAGAGACCAACTCACCGCTTTCACAGGCTTCACACTTAAAGGGAAGGAATTACACATGGCTTGTATACATACCCCCTATTCCTTATCCGTGTTGGAAATAGACGTACAGAGGCAAGCCTGCCTTGTCAATGACCTCAACAGAGAGCAGAACACAAGTCGTGCAGTCCTTACTGGGATGCAGGAGATAAACATGACAACACCTATATTAGGAAATTAAAGACCTGGATGATTATTGGGAATTTCTAAATTGAAAGGAATTCAAGGTCACCCTTGTCCAAAAGTATTAGCTACATGGATGTGGTTAAATTGGGCAGAAACCACCTCGCAGGATGGTTATTACAGTTAGTTACACCTCATTAAGACTGCTTTGTGAGTAACTCTATTAATGTTTTTGAATTGCTATTGCTTAGGGGGTCAGTCTCACTAAATATAGCCTGCTACAGAAACAAATTTTTTGGTAAAAATCCATTTGGTTAAGTACTTAAGCCCAGCCTAAATTTATTAGCCTGAATTCAAAGAGATTCTTAATTCTAAATCTGTTTAAAGTGGGTATTAGTTAAAATAGGTTTGTTTTTCATTAAAAGAGAATTTCCATGAAAGACTGACCTTAAATTACTTTTTTTTTTTTAATTTAGCTAGAGTCTGCCTAGGAGAATAGGAGGCAAATAAGCACATTGTATTATTGAGTAATTTTTATCTTTTGTTTATATTAAGTAGTCACAGCAAGACTATCATTATTGCAAAGAAATTCACATTATTATATTGCTGGCTCTAAGCAGTAGAGTAGAAACTAAATGCAAGCTTTTTAGCTATGATATTCAAGCATATATCTTTTAAGACACTTGAGTTATCATTTAGAATTATTTCAATTATTAATTGTGGCCATTTTTATTCCCTACAATAATTTTATTTTATGCTATTCTGTGTGGGAAGAAGCCAATGTGATTTGGGAGAATTTAATCTTATAAGGAAGCTATAAAATTAGTATTGATCACTGTCAGTGGGCCTTATCCATTTAAATGCAATCTCGGAAAACCAGTTATCGTATATGCATATTATGGCGTCATTCTTTCTAGGCCCTGATTATATTGGCATATTATTGACTTAGAGCAAATGTGTCTCTCATTCTGCCTTCCTCACCTTCCAAAGGCGCTGGTGTTTCAGCCACTCTAGCTGACTGCAGTGGTTTGGACAGAGAATCCAGTTATGTATGGAGCTCTCTGATGCTACTCTGGTGTGAGAAGGGCAGTAATTAGCATACTAATGACTCTTGCCCTAAGAATCTTTAGAAGGGTTGTGTTGTGAAAACTGCATTCTAATTTACATCCCTGCCATTGAAGGGTCTCCATTAATCCTCTCAGTACAGTTCTAGGTGAATCAGTAAAGCCTGAATTCTCTTCACTTGTCACCCTGTATTTTGCCCAAACCCATTTTCATCATCTCTTGCTCTTGTGATTATAACCATTTTTGCCTTAGTGATTACTTTTTTTCACTGTTCTCTCTTCAAAGCTTTAAGTTTTCATTTTCAAATGAAACCAAAATGCTCCCTCCGGTGGGAACATATTTTAATTTGGATTTATGAACTAATCTATGGCAGCAGGGGAAAATGTCCCCATCCTAGAAGGAAAGGAGGAAAGTGTCCAGAAATCAGGAGGATTGGTTTGGGAGACAATTCTAACTGAATGTCTAACTACTTTTCTTAGTCAGTTTTCACTGCTGTGGAAAGACACCATGACCAGGGCAGTTCTTTAAGAGGAAAACATTTAATTGGGGTTGGCTTACCGTTCTGAGGTTTAGTCCATTATCATTATGGAAGGAATCATGGTGGCACACAGGTATACATGATGCTAGAGAGGTAGCTGAGAGTTCTATATCCAGATTGGCAGGCAGTGGGAAGAGAGAGACACCAGACCTGGTTTAGGGGCACCTAGATTGTTTCCAGTTTCTGAATATTATGAATAAAGGTGGAATGAACATTAGTGAACAAGTGTCCTCATGATAGGATGGGGCATTCTTTGGGTATATGCCTAAAACTGATATAGCTGGATTTTGAGGGAGATTGATTCCCAGCTTTTTGAGGAGCTGCCATATTGGTTTTCACAGTGGCTGAATGAGCTTGAACTTCCACTAGCAATGGGAGAATCCTTGCCAGCATAAGCAGCCGCCAGTGTTTTTGATTTTAGACATTTTGACAGGTGTAAGATGGAATCTCAGAGTCCTTTTCATTTGCATTTCCCTGATGGCTTAGAATATTAATATCTCCTCAAGTGTTTCTCAGCCAATTGAGATAGCTCTGTTGAAAATTCTCTGCTTAGATCTGCAACCCATTTTAAAAATTAGATTATATGGTTTGTTGATGTCTAGTTTATTGAGTTCTTTGTACATTTTGGGTATTAGTCCTCTGTTGAATAATGGTTGGTAAAAATTTTTCCCATTCTGTAGTCTGCTGCTTTGTCCTAGTAACAGTGTTCTTTGCTTTAGAGAAGTTTTTCAGTTTCCTGAGATCGCATTTATTGACTGTTGTTTTTTAAGTTAATCTCATGTCTGTCCACTTCACTAAAGGTGTTTATCTTCTATATGAGTTCCCTGAAGAATTTTTGGTGTTGCTTATGTCATATATTCTGCAAATAATGATACATTGACTTTTTCCTTTCCAATTTGTATTCCCTTGATCTTTCATTCAGTTGTCTTACTACTCTTGCTAGAACTTCAATAACTGTATTGAATAAATAAGGAAGGGCACAGCTTTATCTTGCTTCTGATTTTAGTGGAATAGCTTTGAGTTTGTTTCCATTTAATTTGATGTTTGCTGTTGGCTTGCTGAAATTTGCCTTTATTATATTTAGGTGTCCTTGTATCCCTGATCTCAGCTTTCATCATGAACTGGTACTTAATTGCATCAAAGGCTTTTCCAACATCTAATGAGATGAGTGTGTATGTGTGGTGGTGGGGGTATGTATGTGTGTGTGTGTGTGTGTGTGTGTTTCTTTCAGCTAATTTATTATATTGACTAATTTTTATCTGTTAAAACATCACTGCATTTCTGGGATGAAGCCTACTTGATTACGATGGATTCTGGATGTGTTCTTATATTCAGTTTATGAATATTTTATTGAATATTTTGGCATCTGTGTTCATGAGGTAAATTGGTCTGTAATTCTCTTTCTTTGTTGAGTTTTTGTAAAGTTTGGGTATCAGGGTAAGTGTGGCCTCATAAAATTTGCAAAGTTTCTTTGTTTCTGTTTTGTGGAATATTATGAGAAGTATTGGCATTTGGTCTTCTTTCAAAATCTAGTAGAATTCTGAGCTAAAGCCACATGGCCTTGGGGTTTTTGTTGGTTGGAGACTTACTTTTAATGACTGCTTTTATTTCCTTAGAGGTTATATGCCTATTTAAATTGTTTATCTGACCTTTAATTTTTGTAAGTGGTATCTATGGAGAAAATTATCAGTTTCTTTTATATTTCCCCGTTTTGTGGAATATAGTTTTTTTTAGTGGAGGGGGGGCTGACTCAAGCACACAGGAGGCTGGAGTGTCCAAAGTTGGCACCAATAGTGTAACAGTTAGAAAAAGGCACAAAATTAAAAAACAGAGATGTCACAAAATCCGTGAAAAATATTCCCATCTAAGATGGCGGTGAAGGGGAGCAAGTCAGGATTAGAGTTAAAGATGGGGTAAGATGACCAAAAATGCCTGATGCCCTCGTGATCTCCTTTAGGAGATGTAGGTGTCGCTGCTCATGTGGACATGACTGCTCATGTGATTGGCTAATTCCCCTTCCACTTCTTCTGGGGTTTGTGGGTTTTTGCTTTGTTAGTTGCAGGCTTTCAGTGGATACAGTTGTCCACATGTCTGGGCACCATTCTGTATGCTATTATGCTCTCTTTGAATTGTTTGAATGCTGAGGAAGGAGCAACAGATGCCAAAAGATATTTGTTTATAAATGCTGCTGAACTAATCCAACATAGATATTTTGAAAATGCCTTGACTTTGAAATTTGGATCTAAGGACATGATGCTTTGGGAAGGGGTTTCTTATTTTGTATTCACAGAGGGTGAGAGTCTGTGGATCGCTTCTTGCCCAATGTGGTATGCTAGACCACACCCTCCTGAAAGGTTGCTGTGAACACCCTCAAAATATTGCTTCACTCAACTGCCAACTGAGATGACCCTGGCACACAGGTTACCCCATGAAAGATATGATTAACAGCGCCCCCATTCAGCAGGAAGCAGTTTGGAGAGAAAAAAAACTGTGCCCATATTCCCAAATATTGTTTATAAATGTTCTTTTACATTGGGACACAGATGTTAAGAATTGGAAAATCATTTGTTGGATCTTTCTATGATGAGTATAATGTGTCCTTCCTTGTATTTTTAATTAGTGCTTGTTTGACATCTATTTTTTTTTAGATATTTGAATAACAACACCAGTTCATTTTTTAGGTCTATTTATTTGAAGAGAGCTTTTTCAATCTTTACTCTGAGGTAATATCTTTCTTTGATGTTGAGATGTGTTTCTTGTATTCAGTAGAAACAAGGATGAATCTTGTTTTTTCATCCATTTTCTTAAACTGTGTCTTTTTATTTGGGAATTGAGTTAGTTGATATTTAGTAATGTTGATGACCATTGATTGTTAATTGCTGTTATTGTGTTGTTGTTACTGGTGATGATAGTGTGTGTGTTTGTGTGTGTATGTTTGTGTGTTTCCCTTATTTATTTTTTTGCTGGTGTGAGATTATATATTTTATGTGTTTCATAGGTGTAGCTAATCACCTTAGGTTGGTGTTTTCTTTCTAGAGTCTTTTCTAGGGCTAGATTTGTAAGGAAACCCAGAGAAGGAACCCTCCTGGACCAAAAAACTTGCCAAGCACAAGAACTACAGGCCATTCAGACAAGAGAAAAAATAGAAACCAAGAGAAAAAACACTGAGAAGTAGTCATCAATTCTGTAATTATCCCAAAACCAGATGCCTAGTGGCTACCATAAAAACACAACCAACAACAGCCAGAGCAATATGACATCACCAGAACCCAGGTATCCTTTTGTAGTGAGCCCCAAATATTCCAATGTAGCTGAAGCATAAGAAAATGACCTTAAAACCAACTTATGAAGGTGATAGAGGTCCTTAAAGAGGAAATGAATATATTTCTTTTTTATTGATTTTTATTAAGCTCTACATTTTTCTCTGCTTCCCTCCCTGTCTCTCCCCCTCCTCTTCAACCCTCCCCCAAAGTCCCCATGCTCCCAATTTACTCAGGAGATCTTGTCTTTTTCTACTTCCCATGTAGATTAGATCTATTAAAGTCTCTATTAGAATCCTCATTGTTGTCTAAGTTCTCTGGGATTGTGGTTTGTAGGCTGGTTTTCTTTGCTTTATGTTTAAAAACCACCTATGAGTGAGTACATGTGATAATTGTCTTTCTGTGTCTGGGTTATCTCATTCAAAATAATGTTTTCTAGCTACCATTTTCCTGTAAAATTCAAGATGTTGTTTTTTTTCTGCGGTGTAGTACTCCATTGTGTAAATGTATTAATTTTCCTTATCCATTCTTTGGTCAAGGGGCATTTAGGTTGTTTCCAGGTCCTGGTGATGACAAACAATGCTGCTATGAACATAATTGAGCACATGTCCTTGTGGCATGATTGAGCATCCTTTGGATATATACCAAAAAGTGGCATTATTGGGTCCTGAGGAAGGTTGTTTCTTAATTTTCTAAGAAATTGCCACACTGACATCCAAAGGGGTTGTACCAGCTTGTATTCCCATCAGCAATGCAGGAGTGTTCCCTTTTCCCCACAACCTCTCTAGCATAAGTAGTCATCAGTGTTTTTGATCCTGGCCATTCTTACAGGTATAAGATGGAATCTCAGAGTTGTTTTGATTTGCATTTCTCTGATGACTAAGGAATTGAACATTTCCTTAAGTGTCTTTCAGCCATTTTAGATTCCTCTGTTGAGAGTTCTCTGTTTAGGTTTGTACTCCATTTTTTAGTTGAATTATCTGTTCTTTTGATGACTAATTTCTTGAGTTCTTTGCATATTTTGAAGATGGTATTGGCATAAGAACAGACAGGAAGACAAATGGAACCGAATAGAAGACCTGTATATTAATCCATACACCTCCGAACACGTGATTTTTTTTATTTTTTATTGTTATTAAAAATTTCCACCTCCTCCCCGCTTCCCTTTTCCCTCCCCTTACCCCCCCCACTCCCCACACCCTACTCCCCTCCCCCTCCCTCTTCAGTCCGAAGAGCAGTCAGGGTTCCCTGCCCTGTGAGCAGTCCAAGGTCCTACCCCCTCCATCCAGGTCTAGGAAGGTGAACATCCAAACAGGCTAGGTTCCCACAAAGCCAGTACATGCAGTAGGATCAAAAGCCAGTGCCATTGTCCTTGACTTCTCAGCAGCCCTCATTGTCCTCCATATTCAGAGAGTCCGGTTTTATCCCATGCTTTTTCAGTCCCAGTCCAGCTGGCCTTAGTGAGCTCCCAATAGATCAGCCCCACTGTCTCAGTGGGTGGGTGCCCCCCTCGCGGTCTTGACTTCCTTGGTCATGTTCTCCCTCTTTCTGTTCCTCATTTGGACCTTGGGAGCTCAGTCCATTGCTCCAATGTGGGTCTCTGTCTCTATCTCCATCCATCGCCAGATGAAGGTTCTATGGTGATATGCAAGATATTCATTAGTATGGCTATAGGATCGGGCCATTTCAGGCTCTCTCTCCTCAGCTGTCCTAGAACCTAGTTGGGGACATCTCTCTGGACCCCTGGGAACTGCTCTAGAGTCAAGGCTCTTGCCAACCCTAAAATGGCTTTTTGACAAAAAAAAAAGCAAAAAATATCAAATGAGAAAAAGAAAGCATATTTAAGAAATGGTGCTGGCATAACTGGATATTAACATGTAGAAAAACAAAAATGGGTAAATATCTATCACCATGCACAAAACTGAAGTCCAAATGGATCAAAGACCTCAACATAAAGCCAGCCACACTGAGCCTTATAGAAGAGAAAGTGGTAAGTACATTTGAACACATTGGCACAGGAGACCACTTCCTAAATATAACCCCAGCAGCATAGACACTGAGAGAAACAATTAATAAATGGGATCTCCTGAAACTGAAAAACTTCTGTAAAGCAAAGGATATGCTCAAGAAGACAAAACATCAGCCTACAGAATAGGAAAAGATCTTCACTAACTCCACACCGGACAGAGGTCTGATCTTCAGAATATATTTCTTAGGGAGATCCAAATAAATAATTGGAAGAAATGACTAAATCCCTTAGAGAAAGCCAAGAAAAAGAAACAGGTAAAAAAGTGAATAAAGCTGTTCAAGACATGAAAATCTAGGTAGAAGTAATAAAGAAAACAAAAACTGAGGAAATCCTGGAGATAGAGAAACTAGGTAAGTAAATGGGAACTATAGATGCAAGCATCACCGATAGAATATAAGAGATGGAGAAGAGAATCTCAGGCACAGGATATATGACAGAAGAAATTGATACACTGGTCAAAGAAAATGCTGAATCAAAAAAATTTGACACAAAACATCCGAGAAATTTTGGACATTATGGAAGCAAAAACAAAATCAATAAACCAAACTAAGAATGATAGAAATAGAAGGAGAAGAATTCCAGTTCAAAGCCCCAGAACATATTTTTATTAAAATCATAGAAAAGTATTTTTCTAATCTAAACAAAGACCTGCCTATAAAGGTACAAGAAACTTACAGAATACTAAATAGACTGAACCAGAGAAGAAAGTCTCCCTACCATATAACAATCAAAACACTAAATATACAGGACAAAGGAAGAATATTAAAAGCTGCAAGGGAAAAAGGACAAGTAAC
Source organism: Microtus pennsylvanicus (assembly GCF_037038515.1). Lineage (NCBI taxonomy): Eukaryota > Metazoa > Chordata > Mammalia > Rodentia > Cricetidae > Microtus > Microtus pennsylvanicus. The sequence continues at coordinate 56,217,943 of NC_134579.1, read as the reverse complement.
ACATAAAGGCAGACCTATTAGAATTATACTAGACTTCACAATGGAGACTCTAAAAGCCAGAGGGGCCTGGATAGATGTATTGCAGACTCTAAGTGACCACTATACCCAGCAAAATTCTAAATGACCATAGATGGAAAAAACAAGATATTCCATGACCAAGTCAAATTTAAACAATATCTATTGAGGCCATTCTTATTTAAGCCACCAACCACTCATTTGTATGGACACTCCTTGTTTGAATATGCATAATGAAAGAAATACAATACTAGGAGAGAAGACATGTCTTTTCAATACTCAGTGAAGGTATTCACTACAAATAAAAAAGTCATGGAAAAACTACAGGAGGATTGGATTCTAACAGTCATGAGGTTAGTCCTCACTGATTTTGGAGTTCTAATTGTATTTCTCTTTAGGTCAGGTCTAGGTTGATCCTAATAACTGCATGATTTGGGTTGAATCTCTTGGCTATATTCTCAGAGTTGCTAAGAACAGATTTATTAGGGTCTGCAAGCCTGAAATAAGGGAGAAGGTAAGCCATAATGGAGCGACTAACTGGGTCTCAACTGACCTCACAGTGAATTGAAGTGGCATTTCAGAGCAGGATAAAATTCAGGTAAAGACCACAGACTTTGATCACCAGTTAATCCAGTTATTTACTTCTTTAAGCAGAGGTCTATAGTATTCATGCCAGAACTTTGACACAAAAGAAAAAATACCCTTAAGAGTAAGACAACCTACAATTAAGTATCAGGTTAAATATCTTTACTATCCTGAGTACGTGTGATCTTAGGAGTCTTTAAGTTAGCATCTTAAAAGAGGATAGAATTTTCAGATGGTTTGAATATTTGAATATTTCTATCAGTGCTATTTAAAAAGTACATATATGTCAGGGAATAAGTGAGGATGATTAGACACTCAGAAACTAGGAAACATAAACCCAGTTAGCTCCCTTTGACCAGAGAAAACAAAGGGTATAAAGAAAATTACTGGAGTCCATGGAGAAGCAGAGATAACTGGAGGAGGTCTAAACCTTCAGGGACTATAACCCTGGTTATGCACAGCTGTAAACAGAGAAGAGGCTGTTGTTTTCTCTGTATCACATCTGATGTCTTCCTGTAGGCCAGTCCACCTGACACTCATTTCGTGAACAAGTTTAGTCTGAAAGCTGCAATGTGCAGATGGAAACGAAGAACAGAAAATATGGGGAATGAGAATAACTGTCTCGCCCTGCAGTACTGCTTTAAATGAACAACAAAACAAAGCATAATCAAACACAAATTACTTTTCTACTGATAAAGTTAACCAATTTATTTAACACTTGGAGAAATAATCATTAAGTAAACCATTTATAAAGACACTTCGGCAACTGAGATTCCTAAATCTCAAGGCAGAACTTCATCTAGTGACTTGATTTTATTTTACTTTCCTCTTCAGAATAAGTCCTCAGTAATGAAATGTTGAAAGAAAAGAATATTTCTAATTGCTAATCTTGTGTTTGTAACCACCAGTCCATTTTGCTTGTTGGGCAGGCGCCATGCAAAAAATAAAACTGCTGTTTTGAGAACATGGCAATTAGAGCTACTCCAGGAGCCACTGGGGGAATAACCGAAAGAAATAATTATCACTGAATGTTCGGTGTGGTGTGTGTGGTTTTTCCAGTACAACACCCATTAAATGATAGTCACATGGTTAAGCCTTATACATATTTTCCCCAAATTTACCCCCTAAGGGGCAAATTATCAGTGCAGTTCTGAATAACATTATTGCTGCTATTAGTCTTTGTGTGTATAATTCCCCATCCATGATGTTTACTATTTCCTCCTTAGTGTTCCTTTGAAAAGTGGCACAATTACAATATTTTCATTATGCAATGGCTTACACAGATAATTAAACAAATAAACACGCCCCTACACAATTCATTTTAAACATTACCAATCTTTGCAAAACTCCCCCATGTTTGGAAGAATAAAGCCATGCAAGATGCCTGTAATTTTTCCTCTCTTTAACAAAGGTGTCACCTGGAAGATTAATAAAGCTAATCAATTAGAGATGTAATCAGCTGTTTTCTTTCAATGGCACCATCTGAAATTATACCACAATAACAGCGTACTAACTGCTTTCCAGCTTTTACATGGGAACGGCAGGTAGCAACAGTCTATTTCACACTGGGAAGATTTTGAAAATATTTCCCAGAACTTCCTGACTTTCCCATTTAAAAAAAAAACATTTCAGTTAACTTAGAATTTAGTGTGTTACCATGATGAGTTAAAATTCTCATGATTTTAGGTATTTTTAAAACACACCACTTCCAAAGGAACTAAATCCAGTAAAAACTGGTACCTGGTGACTGTAAGAAAACTTCCAAAAATATAGATTTTATTTTCACGGTAATGGAATTTTAGAGTAATCTTGAAAAATAGGTTTATTTTACCAATAAAGAATCCCAGTCTCAGAAATACTAAATGGCTTTCCAAGGTCTTGTGGCATGTTTCTGCCAGAGGCAGAATTATAACAGGCAGTCTCCTAAACACCACCAACCTGGCACTTCTATTCAGCACACTTCTTCCAATGGCCTTGGAAATTTCTCTCTATATAACCAACTACTTTTGACCTGCTACTCTCTGCCATGTACTTCTGAGGGGCTAGGTTCAGGCAAATGGGTACAATGTTGTCCCAGCTTGGATGGGAGATCAGAATTAGCTAGGGAGACACTGGTACTTGCTGTCTATCGAGCACTGTGATGCACACCTTAGAAACAGAGCACTTGGGGGGTGTGGTAAACTTCCTTCCTGTTTCTGGGATTACAAGCAATGTAGCTCCAGAAAACGGAAGTTGGTCTCCTGAAAGGATGCTCACAGACCGCCTTCTCATTAGGCTTCCCAGAGGATTTGTATTTTTTGTCCAGCTTCTGACTCTCCCCTGCTTCTGGAAAAAGGAGTTTCAATGACATCCCTGAATGTTGTGTCCTACAGACCTACTGACCAGTAGCAGCCATGGGCATATTGCAACCCTGAGATGTAAGAAGGGTACACAAAACATGTGGTAGAACTGCTTTTTTTTACACTTACACCAGAGAATGAGAATGTTGGATGGAAATACATTGTGATCCCTTTTAATAATTTTCCCATCAAATACGAGCAGAATCACTGCCGCACCTCAGTTTCCTCATTAATAATCAACCAAAATCCAGAGTCACTTCTGGAAAGTTGATCACTAGAAGCCTCTTGAAAGAAGTCTTCAGGCTACTTGGCACATGTTCTGGAAGGAGTAATGGGCACCCACGCTCTCCGCTTTCTCTTACACATCCATGATGTGAACAGTTGCGTTAGACACAGGCCCCTGCTGTCATTTGCCACCACAAATCTGAAACAACAAAGCTAAGCAACAATCACAGTTTAAAACTGTCCTAGGAGGTCACTTGTTTGTCCTGGCTGCCCAGAACTGGAATAACCACACAGAAACTCTATTAATTAAATTACTGATTTGCCCATTAGCTCTAACTTCTTATTGGCTAATTCTTACATCTTAATATAGCCTATTTCTAGTAATCTGTATATCTCCACATGGCTGTGGCTTACCAGGTAAAGTTCCTGCTTCTGTGTCTGGCAGAACTACTCTGACTTTGCTTTCTTTCTCCCAGCATTCAGTTTAGTTTTTCCTGCCTAACAATGCTCTATCCCATCACAGGCCCCAAACAGCTCTTTATTAACCAATGGGATTTACAGCATACAGAGGGGAATCCCACATTACCTCCCCTTTTCTGTTTAAATATAAAAAGAGAATGTTGGGCACCAAAGACACTCCATTTGGAGCTTATTTTTTCTTGGCAAAACTGGCTTTTGGGCAAGGAACTGCCCATGATTTGACCACTGACAAAATGCACGATGCCCAAACAGGACAAATAGGATACAAGAAAAAAGACTGTCAAATCCTGCCAACAGGACAAGAAAAATTTCCTTTTTGAAAATGGTCTGTCAGTTACTCTAGGCCTTAGCCAAAGTTGGTTGCTCCCATGTTGCACTTGAGATTTTTGGTGATTACCCAAGTAACCAGTTGTCTCTGTCATTTGTTATACATTTTAGAAGTTGCTTAATTACACTTCCTGCTTACTCAAATAATTATTTCCCTTTTTGGGTCTTGGATGGGGTTGAAACCTAGATAGTCATGGTTACTTTCCTCTCATGACTTGGCCAGGTTATTTATAATACAAGACTTAGACTCCTTATGATAGAATAATTATTGAAACAGTTATTATCTTTTTTGTTTGATATTGTTTATGCTGGTTATAATTCTAATTTTATACTTGATATTTGTTTTTTGTATATAATTTTATATTAGGCTTAGAACTCTCTTATTTAAACAAAAGGGGGAGGTGCTGTAGTAAATCCTTCAGCCCGTAGCCTTTAAGCACCCGCCCACTTGAGTACTGCCTTTTATACTATAAATGCTGATGTAATGTGTTTACTCCCTGTCTCCTTCGATTGCTGGATTCCCTGTTTGAGCACAGGATTATGATCTGTGAGTCTACCCCTAAATAAATAACCCTTTGTTATATTCAATTCTGAGCTTGTGTGGGGATTTATATTTAGCGTCTCTCTTCATAAAACCTCTGAAATTGTGAGCAAAAAATAAAAAAAAACTCTTCCTTAGGCTGATTATCTGGTATTTGTTATGCCACAGAATTGATTGACACAGAGGGTAACTAGCCATAGTATGCTGAAAACTACAAAAAGAAAATTATTTATTTGCTGTAGTGTTTGGTGTTACAGTAGAGCCTACGCTTATCCTTTCCTGATAAACAGCTGTGATCTCCGAACAAGCATCCTTTTAAATTGTACTTTCACATACAATTTGACATGTAGTTCAAATAAAGTTTAAAATGCCTAATTCTCCCATAAATACTTTCTGATAATGCCTAGCCTAAGGTTAGCATTTATCTTAAGAATCAAGACTGGAAGCTGGGCAATGGTGGCACATACCTTTAATGCCAGCACTCAGGAAGCAGAGGCAGGCAGATTTCTATGAGTTTGAGGCCACCCTGGTCTACATAATGAGTAACAGGACAGGCTCCAAAGGTACAGAGAAACCCTGTCTCGAAAAATAAAAACCAACCAAACAAAAAAATATCAAAACTGGTATATCTGCAAAACTTTCAATTTTACTTCATTTAATTAATTACATATGATTTTTGTAGGATGTTGATAGTCAATAAAAAACCCAGGCCCAGTACATCAATTTCTGATTTTATTCAATAGTTGTATGTCAAAGAGATAAACAAGTTTTCCAGAAGAAAGGTAAAGTCTTGCTTTACTCAAAGCGTAAAATTATAATTACTTTAAGGGCTTAGAAGACTAATTACAAACAGTAGTCCAGTAGTTTTAGAGTAAGGAGGACTGTTACACTATTGAGTTAGGCATTAGAACTTCCTTGAGAACACCTTTGCTTTTCAATGCTAAGAGTAGGCAGTACTGGTGAGACTCAACTGACGGCTAGTCAGATTAGGTTTCCTCTTTGCACTGAGGGCTGAATGTGCATGGGACCCAGGTCCTTCCATTTTCTAAAGCCTTTTATTGCTGCAAATGAATGCCTTAAAAGTCTCAGTGTGCCTCGACTTGGTTCCCGTCACTGTAACCCTCACAAGTGCTCCACTGCTTACACAGTCCTGTGAGAAAAGCTTTCTGGACGTGTCTGGACTTTCTGTGTAACACGGCTTGCATGTATTTGTAGAAGGACGAAGTAGTCTTTTATTGAACTGTGACTTCTAATGTCTGTTTCTTTTCCCTTAACAAAAATTCTATATTCATCTCCGTCCTGTCTGTGGGTTTGCATTGCTGGCTTAATTTAACTACTTTTCCTTTGTGACCAAAGTCCTCTCTGAAGCTTAAGTGTAAAATCAATGTTTGGTGACAGATACTTTGTGTTCATTTAATATGTGAGTTATATTCCTCTTTGCCTCTTTAATAAATGAACTATTTGCCATCCCTAGAGTCTTCATTTCCTGTTCCATTTACCCAGATTCTCATTTCTTTTTTCATTGGTCTCCTTCCTGCCTGACAGCAGAAAAAAATATTGTGAAGTTACATTTTGCATTACCTTGAACTTTCTCTCTTTAATCTTTATGTCTCTCTGCCATTTATTGATATTTTAGTTTTTTGAGAAAAAAATCTTAAAATTTTTGTAAAATTTAAGAATGTTTCAAACTCAGTTCTTTTAAAACTCATTTTCCCTTTAGTTTTCCTCTGTAAGTGTGTTAAAAACAGATTAGACATTATAAAGGTAATCTCAATTCCCACTGGGAATCTAAAGCCTTTCATTAAAAAAAGAAGTTCATATGTGGGTTAAAAAAAGCATACAATCTGGAAGGATTTTAACCTGATTTATTAGACTTCAATGACATTACACTAGGTTACAAGGGACCTAGTTGTAAGCTGGTAGCAAACAAGTAACTTAGATTCTCTGGCTCCACCAAGAACTAGGGTTAGGTTGACTCTGTTATTTTTGTTTGGGTTCCTTTTGCTTGAACATTCTATGTGAGAAAATGATTTTTGGTTTACTCTCATGTATCAGTTGAAGATAAAGATGGAGAAAGAGGGGATCATTTTTCTTCATTAGGGCAGGTATTACAAAGCATGTACATGTTCTAATTGAGATGCTTCTGAACTAAAAGTTGTGTTTAGGGTAAAGAGACAGCTAAGTCTCCGTGATTTATGACTGCTTCTTTAACCTTTATTTTATTATTGACATTTCAAATGTGAATGAAAATTTATTATTATTAGAGAAGTTGCAAAAAAAGTGACAAAATTCTCCTGCTGTATATAGTGAATCAAGAGTAACTAAATGATAGTGTATTTCTCCCATTAAAATTGCCTCCATAACCTTCAACAGAAATAGCATTAGTAACTAGAGGAAATTAATGTTCAGTAATTGTTGGATCCTTATTCAAATGTGACTTTCAAATATCTTTCCCAAGAGGAGCACTTAAAAAGCTCCATCAAAGCAGAAGTGCTAATAACCTGCTGAAGGGGCTGGGTAGCGGGTTAAAAGACTCACCTGCCATTAATTAGGTGAAGGATTCACAAAATGTTAGGAGTGCACCTGAGCCCAGTATTCATCTTCAGAAGAATGATCTATCCTCGAGTGAAATGATACTGAAGTCATCAAGCATTTAGGCAAGAGGAGAAGGAAAAAAAAATCCCAGTCACTTTGAGATGGTGTAATTGTTTTCTCTTTAAATGACTTGGGGATACTCAATCCAGAGTGCTAGTTTTAGATTTTTGTTTCCTAACTCAATGTCCCTGCTTCATTCCTGTCTACAGTACTTATAAGTGATAATGAAGTCTTCTCTCATTACTTTGCCTGAGTGGTCCTCTAAGCACTTCAGTGGGTACTTAGGGGTATTTAAGACTATGGCATCAACGCTGGTTGATTTGCTCAGTCACTTGGGGCATGTGTTTGAAAGGAGAGAATAAAAGGTAGATCAAGAAGAGGAGCTGACAATTGCAAGACTTTTCCCTTGCGCTGATGCATTCAGACTATATTTCTTAGAAGGATCAATTTTTTTCAAGATGCATAATTGCCTCTAGCAGTGAGCTGGAACAAAATGATTTAACCACTATCCCTACCCAAACATGATAACTTTTTTTTTTAAATTTGTTACTGACAGACACATAGAATAAATATTGACTTGTAGAAACTAGCAGACTCTGAAAAGGCTATAGATTACATCTAAGGGCTATTCTCCTCAACTTTTTTTTGAAAAATATCCATAAGCAGTTCCTCATAAAATTCTGATCACTAAAGAGAATGGGAGTTAAGAATATGCTTCAATCGGTAAAGTGCTTACTGTGCAAACATGAAGACCTGAGTTCAATTCCCCAATACCCACATGGAAATTTGGGAGTGGCGATATATGTTTGCAATCAAAGACAGGAGGATTTCTGGGGCTTGTTGGCTAGATAGTTAAACTAAGTCACAAGCCCAAATTTAGTAAGAGATCTTCTTGAAAAATAAAATAAAATAATTGAAGCAGACACCTGACACTGACCTCTGGGCTCCTCATACATATGCACCAGCACCCAGGCACACGACTCCACCACTACACATAGAAGGTTGCAAATATTCAATGAAGAAGAAATAAAGCAGCATCAGCAGTATGTTCCCCCACTTAAGAATGGTACAGCTTTTTTTTTTCAGAACCTCTGTGTTCCGGAATCCCTTGCAACAGTGTTCTCTCTCGTTTACTCGAACTCTGAAGAACAGAAAAGAAAGAATAAAGGAATCCTTAAGGTTAGCTTAGGACTTCTGATATCCCTTACATTTTATAGAAAGAGCAGATCAGTGTAGAACGAGACACTGAGAATAAGTCTGGTGACATCAGTAACCGCAAGTGACCTCAAGTTTTAAAGACGCCATTGTGTCCATGGTGATGGAAATGCTTATGAGTAAGAAGCCAAAAGATCTACAGAAGTGGTTTCCTGTGTCCAATTAAAGTGGCTCCTATTCTTTCAAAATCAATTCACACTTCTAAAGAATTAGCTTTTGTGGCAGCCAGTGATTTTAGTTACCAATCATATGGCTCCTCATCTCTACCAAATATGTCAGAAATAGGATTGCACTCACTTCAGAGATTAACTTTCACTAAGAAGGCATTTTGGAAACAACTTACTTTATCTTCCTACAACCAGATTTTTTTTCCTTCTAAACTTAGACTGATAAAGGCTCTATTCTTGATCCAAATAAAATCAAGCTCCTAAAAATTCTCTTTCTGACTTTGCCTGCATCTTTAGATTTGAAAGAGACTAACATCAAATTAGTTTAGAAAGAATTCTGTATCCTCAAGAGTTCACTGCAAAGACTTGTCCTTAATAAGAATCTTGCTGTGGGTGAAACCCATAAGTGTCTCTCAGGCCTTGGTATTTCCATTCAGTAATGTTCTACCCACTGATCTTCTACATTGCTTCCAAGTCATAATTTCCCTTTGCCCATTGTATATTTGGAGTTTGGCCTGATTTCTCTTCTTTGTGAAAATTCTCCATTTTTGTTTTGTTCTTGAATGTTATCTTTATGATGTGGAATTCCCTCTGTATGCTGTGAAGACTATTGGTTAATAAAAGACTGCTTCAAGGCTATAGCAGAGCAGGGGAGAAGAGAGGTAGATGAGGGAAAACTAAACTGACTGCTGGGAGAAAGGAGGTTGAGTGAGAGAGAAGCCATGTAGCCCCACCAGAGATAGATGCCAGAACTTTCCCCAGTAAGCCACAGCCTCATGGTGATATGCAGATTAATAGAAATTGGTTAAATTACTATGTAAGAGTTATCCATTAAGAAGCTAGAGCTAATGGACCAAGCAGTGATTTAAAAAATATAGTATCTGTGTATTTCAGTTCTGAGCAGCTGGGAACCAACAGGCAGCCTCCTCCAACATCTTTATTATCTTCTATTCTTTTGGGAGGTGGGTATTTTGAGAAAGGGTTTCTCAGTAGCTTTGGAGCCTGTACTGGAACTCGCTTTGTAGACCAGGCTGACATTGAACTCACAAAGATCCACCTGTCTCTGCCTCCTGAGTGTTGCAAGGAGCCACTTGTTCATCCTAGCTGCCTAGAACCAAAATAGGCACACAGAAACTATATTAATTAAAACACTTCTTGGTCCATTTGCTCTAGATTCCTATTGGCTAACTCTTATATTAATTTAACCCATTTCTACTAATCTGTATATCACCATGTGTCAGTGGCTTACCTGCAAAGATTCTGCATATCTGACTCTGGCAGCTCCATGGTCTCTCTCTCTCTCTCTCTCTCTCTCTCTCTCTCTCTTTCTCTCTCTCTGCCTTCCTTCTCCCAGCATTCAGTCAAGTTTTCCCTGCCTACCTAAGTTCTACCCTATCAAGCCAAGGCAGTTTCTTTATTTATTAACTAATAAAAGCAACATATAAACAGAAGGACCTCCCACATCATTTCCCCTTTTCTGTTTAAACAAAAAGGGAGGCTTTAACATAGTAAAATTATATATACCAAAACAGTTATCAAGCAAGAATTACAGTTACAATATTCATATTTATTTTATCTTTTATCATAACTAAGGTAAACTATAACTATAAATTTTTCAACTCTATTAAAGACTACAGAGGGACATAATATTACCTAAGTAAACAGGAAGTGGATGGTCAGCAACTTCCAAAACTCTAAAATTGACAGAGACATCTTTTTGCCCAATGTTCTTCTGTATCATTGGGGCATCCAATCTTCAGCCTACAGGCCAATAGTATCCAGCAGACTTTTCCATGAAGCATAAAATTTCTGCAAAGCAGACAGTTCTGCCTATATTGGCACTTTGTCAGTCATTTTGTTCTGTGTCCTGAATGTGTCTGGCAGACTCTTTCATGAAGCAGTAACCCTGAAAACTCTTTTTCACCTTTAGGCAAGTTCAGCAGTCATTGCTCTGTGCGTCCTGCATGTCCAATTAAGATGTCCAGGCAAGAGCAGTTTCTTGCCCAAATAGCTAACAAACTCCATAAGGAGCCTCTACAATGCCCATCATCCTCTTGAAGTATCTTGGTGCTGCTAGGAGCAGATGTGTCTCATTGTCATGAAAAGTTCTAAGTTATTAAAGCATTTTAAATGCCATATTATGAAGGTTGCTGAAAGATTTGAAGAATACCTTCAAATATATCTCAATACATCTAGAAAATCTAACGACCATGACTATAAGCTTGACTCTTATAGATGAGTATTTAGTAATTTTCATTTCTTATTTATACATTACATTTTTATGTGATCTACACAAACATAATACCTTAATCAAGGTCAGATATACATATACATCTAACAAAATTGATCTTAAATTTGTATCAATAAACCAAGATCCATACCAATGCAAATTATTCATATCTATATCCCTTTTTAAATGTAAAGAAACATTTACAAACAATATTTGGGAATATGGACACAGTTTTGTTCCAAACTTCTTCCTGTTGATTATTGGGCAAAGTAATCTTTTGAGGGGTGTATTTTTGAGGGGTGTTCAAGGTAACCCTTCAGATGGTCTTGGTCCACCAAATCATATTGGTCTGGAAGCAATCCACAAGTTCTCATCTTCTGTGGAAACAAAAGAAGAACCTCTTTTGAAAAGCAAAATATCCTTAGATTCAAATTTTGGAGTCAAGATACCATTAAAATATATTTCCTGGTTTAGATTAGCAGTCCCCAGAATCAAATGTCTCTCTGCAGCCAAAAAGCCAAAAATAAAAATAAAATAAATGAGGTTAAAATAAAGCCACGTAAAGATGAAAAGTGCACAGAGACTCTGGATACTCTATGTTATTATGTTATCTTTGAATTATTGCTTTCAGCAATAGTTGCTAAAAGACATTTAAATATAAATGCTGCTGTATTAATAAAACACAAATATTTTGTAAATGTCTTGATGTCAAAATTGAAGTCAAGGGATATGTTACTTTGGAAAAGCTTTGCTTTTGTTTCTACAGAAAATGAGAGGCTATGGATTTATTCTGGGCTAAGAAAAATAAGGTTTGATCAAGGAAGACCCCCTCCCCACCAGAGAAATCTCTGATAGGAGCGGAGGACCAGATATCTGAGTTCTACATCTAGAACAGCCTCAAGACTGCTGTCTGAGATAATCAAGCCTCACAGGATACTCCAGTCATGACTAGATCATAATTCTAAAATTTCCTTAGTTCCCCATGAGATTATCAGCACCAGAATTCAGAAGGAAGTGGCCTGAAATACTATTCTCACATTCCCAAAAAATGGACTATGGATGTTTTCCTTCGTTTAGAACCTTGATTACAAGTTGATATTGACAATGGTCAGGAAAAAAGCTAAACAAAGGATGTTAGGTTCAAAATTCTTGTTCTTTAAGAAAAAGGGGTGGGGGGTGCTGTTGGACAATGGTTTTACCCTGTAAGCATTTGTGTCTTGTGCTTGTTTAATAAAATACTGATTGGCCAGTAGTCGGGCCTGAAGTATAGGTGGGGCCATCAGTCAGAAAGTAGAGGTGGGTCAAGGAGAACCCTGAGAAGAAGATTCTGTAGTCTGCAGTCATAACCCAAACACAGAAGAAACAAGATGTGACTACCTTGCCAAAAAAGGTACCAAGCCATGTGGTTAAGTCAGACAAGAATTATGGGGTGTATTATAAGAATTATTATATAAGAATTAGTAAATAAGAATCCTGAGCTAATGGGCCAATCAGTTTATAACTAATGTAGACCTCTCTGTGATTTCTTTGGGACTTAACAGTTGCGGGAACCAGGCAGGACAAAAACCTCAGTCAACACCCAAGTGCTGGGATGAAAGGCAGGCCACCATTACTAGCTGGTGTAGGGTTTCCTTGTGTATGCTGTGAATGTGTTTTGTTCATGAATAAAGCTGCTTTGGTTCTATAGCTGCCAGAGGAGATGCTGTGCACTGGTACTGATAAGCCACAAGCCTAATGGTAAAATATAAAATAACAGAAGTGGGTTAATTTAAGATATAAGAGCTAGCTAGAAATATGCACAAACTATTGGCCAAACAGTATTGCAAATAATATAGTTTCTGTGTGGTTATTTTGGGTCTGGGCTGCCAGGAACGAATGAATAACCTCCTCCAACAACTACCCAACAATCTTTACCATCTTTAACAAGTTTCCCAATAATTTTTCTGTAGTCAGATCAAGGGAGGAATCAATTTGCATGTATACAAGAGGTTTATTTCCTTGCCTATAAAAATCTTCAATGTAAAATAACAACTCTATAGAAAATAAGCTATTCTGAGATAAATGTAAGTGACCATAATCAAGGGCATGTACAAAGTATTCCAAATGTCATGTTTCATTGCTTAAAATGTTCAGGGATCTTTTGCAACCAAAGGAGAAAAAAAGAAAGTCATAAATTATTGTATTTGCAAAATTCATCAATGGTAGATAGCTATAGCAAGGTAGAAACATCTCTTCTATTGGTTTCAAATGTTGTCTTATACTTAGCTTTAGGGTAAGTAGAGGTTAGAGGTCTACTAGGTCTAGGAATATACTCCCAGAAGTTTACGTCTTAGTCACTAGAACTTTAGTTCAGAAAAAAAAATCAGAAGCAAATAGCTACTAAAGACCCTAAAATAGCTCAAGACAATTTTGAATGTTGGCCTATAACAATCATCTCTCTCAACCATGATATTCTAGACATTCAAGATCATGCAATCGGGGAAATATAATATAGATGCAACCTTTTCAGAGAACCCCAGTTTATAGGAATAAAGAGTACTATCCTTGATCTGTCAGACTTCTTTTAAGTCAGGCCAACACTAGAGCTACAACTGTCTTTAATTACAGGGCAGTGATACTGAATTTTTCTCTAGTACTTGTGCTTCATAAAAATAGTGAAAGTTAAAAGAATTCCTGAGAGGTGAAAAACATCCCATCATCCATTGTTTACTTTTTTTTTTTTTTTGAGACAGGGTTTCCCTGTGTAACAGCTATTCTGGAACTAGCTCTTGGAGACCAGCCTGGCCTTGAATTTACAGAGATATGCCTATCTCTGCTTCCCTAGTGCTGAGATTAAAGGTGTATATCACGACTGCCTGGCCCCCAGTGCTTACTTTTCTAAAGGCAGTGAGACCTGGGAGAGTGAACCCTAAAGACAAGTCAGAAAAAGTCTCATGCAATAATCAACTTTATTCAGAGCATCAAACAATTTATACCCTGAGGGTTAAGAAAGGTCACATGAGTAAAATTCTTATTTAAAAGTATATTTTTTAAAATTGAAGTCACAAGACTCTTGTCTTGTCTTCTTAGAGTTTTCTCACAAGCACTCAGAATTTCCCTCACAAGACTTCATTCTTGCACAGTGTTCTGACAGTCCACCAAGAGGTTCATGATCAGAACTTTCATAACAAAAGCAAACAAATGGACTCTATACTTGTTTTATGTGACCTGACACCTCTGGAAAATGGGGAGACAAAGAATAGGAAATATATTGTTATGCTAAATTTGGTGATGAGTAGACAGTTATGCAGAAACCTGAGTGGAAAGAGGGTGCATGATCTGAGTGGAGAGGGTTTAATATCTAACCTAATGATGCGTCTCAGTGCAGAGATGCTCAGAAAAACAAGAAAGGATTCTTCATGGGTCTCTGTGTTTAAGGAGATGTCTCTGTCCTCCCTTTACATATGCCCTTAGAGTACTTAAAATGTGTCTGTCTGAAGTATGCTGAGTGTATAGCTAAAGGGCATATGTCTGAAGTATACTGAGTAAATGTCTAAAAGAAAGGTTTTATGACCTTTCTTGGGGATACATTTTAAGTCTCTGGTCCGCTTCCATGAAGAATGTTGGAAGAAGATCATGGGGACTCTCCTATGTTTGGGATTTTCTCAAATTCCAAAGTTTAAAATTTAAGGATCTGCAATCTGTGGTGGAACTGCCGCCAAGATGCAGAGTTTTATGATGACCCCGACGGGGAAAAACATCACACTCGAATTTGAACCCTCAGACACTATAGAAAATGTAAAGACCAATATGCAGGATAAGAAAAAATTCCTCCTGATAAGCAGAGGCTGATTTTCACTGTTAAGCAACTAGAAGATGGCTCTACTTGGTCTGACTACAACATTCAAAAGATCCACCCTTTATCTTGTGTTGAGATTTCATGGCAGTGCTAAGAAAAGGAAGAAAAAGTCTTCCACCACTCCCAAGAAGAACAAGCATAAGAGAAAGAAGGTTAAGTTGAAGTACCATAGGTGGATGAAAATGTCAAAATTAGATATCTTTGTCAAGAGTGCCCTTCTGATGAATGTGGTGCTGGAATTTTCATGGCTAACCACTTTGACAGACATTACTGTCCCAAGTGTTGTCTGACTTACTGCTCAACAAACCAGAAGACAAGTAGCTGTGTATGAATAAATAAAAAGACAGGAATTGAGAAAAAGCTCACATTTGAGTATGCATGCCTTCTAACCCACGTCTTCACAGACTTCTTCGCTTAGAACACAGGCTATGTCCCTGAACAGTCTTACACAGCACATCACATATATAAGACCAACTGCTGTGTTCTTTATTGTGATGAAGTTAGATGTGCAGCTCCCACACTCTCTTCCTTTACCTCATAAATGCTAAGGTGACAATCTTGCCCTACTGACAACTGAGAAAGGCATGCTTACCAATCAGATTTTGGTTGTGAGTCTCCCCTATCAGATTTCTGGTCTTTGTTTCAATTTGCATCTCAGACAGGAAACATTCTTTGCTGGAGCACAGAGAGGTTGCCAAGGCTGTGATAGCAAGGCTGGGGGACAGTTTTTTCAGTCCCACCACACTTTTATCCAATTACTCGTTACTTGGTTCAGCCTAGCTTCATGAAATCTATTGTTCTGTTTTACCTCGTTCATGAATATTTGCACAGATTCTTCCAACATTCTCTCTATTGCAATGGATCCAGCAGTCTCTGTTTCCCCTTGCAATGATATTTCTAAAGAAATTCTTCTTAAACCTGAACTTTGATTTGATGAAAGCTTATACCTTGCTCTAAAGATGGGTTTTGCTTCTACCTTCTTAGAGAAATTGCTGTTGTTTGTATTTTACATGTAGTTTAACCTTAACTAAAGATGCTGAGAGTATATCCAGCCTGGTGGTAGTAATGGTAGTATTATCAAGACTCAATCTCTTCCTTCCATTTGACAATCAAACTGTTGAAACAATGGACTCCAAAAATTCAGATTTACCTGGTAAAATCATGTTTAGAAAAGAGAAGGATGTGGCTGGCAGAGGAGAAAATTTGTCTCAAGGAAAACACTGAGAATTTGTCACAAGGCCCCAAAGGAAAGACTGGAGCTGAGACACCAGTGGCTGGGGAACCACACCTGAGTTTTTGACTTATGTGTATTTCATGACTTCCCTTTAGAATCAAACCTTGATGGAAGACAGTTTTTCACATCATTAGAAGGTGACGCAGTAGGGAGCCCGGGGTCTCTGGATTTCTGACTCCCTTTCCAGTGTGGCTAATATTAAGCAAATATCCCTTTCTCTGTTCTTTTCTATCTGTTTGGCTTATTGAGGATGGTGGGCAGAACCTGCTCTGTTACAACTGCCAGGACTCAGGCTCAGTCTGCAATTAGAGTAACAGGAGGAAAAAAGGCAGGCAAGTTCTACGAAGATGGTCTCTTTTCTGTAATAGGGAAATGTTCAGGGTAAAACAGAACAGCATTGTGTGCCATTAGTTTCTTTTCTAAAAGACTCTGCAGACACAAGGGAAAAGTTTATCTAGAAGTTTGACAAATTTCTAAGTAGTCTGGACATTCAGACATTATGCATATCTGGAAGATAGTTTCTCTAGTCACTTTTGCTGATCATGGAATACTATATTCTTCAAAAAAAAAGAAGACTTAACATTGTCTATGCAGGACATTCAGAACAAGGGATTTTCATAAGAAAAACTGACACTGAAAGTGTTTCCTGAGAACAGGAAATTTTGTAGCAGTGGGGTTCCATTTGTGACTGTATTCATTGAGGAGCTAATGCTTGGCATTGGTGCTTGTAGGTAATGCCTCCAGAAAACCTGATGTGTAAATGCAAAGTAGGTAGGCTCATTTATGTAAGCAAAGTACCCTTTGTGGTGTTTAATACAATTACTCTCACCAAGCTGCACTCCTAGAGAGTTTAATCAACACATTAAATTCTAGTGATTGACTTGTTTTTACTATTGGCCTCCCTACTGAGTCCACAGATGAGCAAAGGTTGACTACCTCACTTTGCCTGGGGCAAGATGCTGATTCCAACAAAGTCAGAAGCAAATAAACTCTCTGCAGATAGCAGAGGACAAAAAGACTGGTATGGCGTTGTAATTAGACAGTTCCTCCTCCCTTCCAGGCTAAATTTTTCTCTGCACTCTTTTATTTCATATGTTGCTTTTGAAATATTATAATGCTTTCTGCTTTATGATAATAGTACTATAGGAAAAATGCTATTGGTTACTTTTGCTTTTGAATTGAGTGATAGTAATTTTGCATTTAAAAAGATACAGAGATATGAGGTTGAGAATTTCAGCATTCTCTTTCTATTGTGATCTAATATTTTACTACACACATCTTACTATTTTAAAAGACACTATAAATCTAGTCCACAATTGGGAAGATTTTTTTCTTTCATTTATTATTTTCAAATTGCATATAGGTTAAATGCATAGCATATAGCCTGCAGTCTTTGAAATGCTGTCAGATACCGTGTACTCACCTACTTATTGTTCTAGACATTTCTGAGTATGAGAAAAGGGCTACTAAGAACTCTAATTTGAAAACAAATCTTTCGCAATGTATCCTGTTGCTCTGCAGCCTTCTTTGTTTGATAATCTCATATTAAAGCTCAATTTGATTGATTTCTACTTTCTGTTGTGTAATAACAATGTCCAGGAGAGCCTGTCTCACTTCACTTCATTCAAATCAGGAGCTAAACCTCTCAGCACTGCCTCAAGTTCACAAAAGATGAATTCTCGTAGTAAGCCATAAAGTTTGCCATAAATGAGTGTGGTCCTCTGCTGTGATTACTGTATAACAAGTCAAAATTTTACAGGTTGGTTTAAATAATTTACATTGCACCTTGAGGAGAATTCAAAATTTTTACTTCATATGATGTTACTGATATACTGTCCTCATTTAATGCTCATTTAGAATTCCCTGTTTTCTTTCCTGATAAAACTTCATTGATTTTCTGGGGCATAAATGGTATAATATGTAAGTGTCCTAAATATTTAATAATTAAGGCATGTTGACTTGTCATTCAGATGAAGAAATTTAAGATTTCTTTGAAAAATTATGACTATTTTTACCTCCAAATCTGCCATGCTGAAAGAAAACCAAAAGCATAGACAAATGGAAAATATCTTATTCTTTATTTTTTAGGACAAAAATAATAGTTGATCTGCTATATAAATATCATTTATACATTTTACAATTGGGATTCATGTGTTTGATCTTCTGCAACAAAATATTTTAAGGTGGGTAGTGTATGAACAGTTGCAACTTCTCTTTTACATTTATGAAGCTTAGGACATCTAAGATGAAGATGTCTGCATTAAGTGTCTAGGCTGAGGTGTGGAGGTTCTGTTTCTTTCTGTGCTTTCACATGGAGAAGGGGACCATCCAGCTAGTAACACCTTCTTTTCTTTGTTTTTGCAAGGATGCTAATTATCTTTTAGAGGCACCACTTTTTAATGTATGCTACTTAAACCTTAGTACATATGAATTTGTGGAAGTCACTAACAGACAGAGCACAGCAGACTTGCTTACAAGTTCCACCAGTTCTTAAATTCAAGCATGCTTTGCCTATAAGAGTGCTTAGAGACTTACTCACAAATTTCTAAAAAATTTATCTTTATCTTTTAAATAATATGTTAAAAAATTTTTTATATATACAGGTTCAAGTCAGATGGTGTACCAGCACTAAGAAAGAGATGTGAACACAGGCTTCTATCCTTAAGAAGAAGGCATCTTGGCAAAGAAAAAGTTAGTTTTCTCCAGTGGAGTCTCACTGAGTTTATTAACCAATCACAGCTCAGTGTAGGCCTTATGCTCAGGAGTAGATAGTCAACTCAAGAGGAACTCAATAGTATTTTTGAGAACTTTCAGTCTCAGTTTGCTTTGTTTGGACACGTGTGTGTGTGTGTGTGTGTCTTTTGCATATCTACTTTGGTTTCTATTTTTGTCTTTTGGTGGGGGGGGGGTTGTGGGATCTTTTTTTTTGTTTGGTTTTCTTTGTTTTTTAGAAAGAGAGAGAAAAAAGAACATAAAAATGGACAATCTGGCTGGAATTGGGCAAGAGGAAAACATGATCAAAATATGTTGTATGAAAGAACCTTTTTTCAATAGAAAAAAATAGAAAAAAGGAAACATGATAGAAGCGGCATCTGTGGCTACTTCTATCATTTCTGCGAACGCTTCCTTGCGGCCTCCTTTAGTTGTTTTTTTCTGTCCTTCTCCTGGGGTCAGTCTGTTCAGGGCTTTCCTGGGCTTTTCAAATGTGTCACAACATTTTATCTTTCCTTTCTCAGAAACATCAGTACCTCCCCTGTGGTCTCGTCACTGCAATGTTTTCTGTCACAGCTCAGAAACTGTCTTCTCACTCACACTGATGAAGGTGCCGAAACACGATGTGAACATATCATGGACAATTCTCTGATGGTGAGCAGAGATGTAGAGACATGCCACTGTGTTTCCTGTGCTAGTTTATTGAGGTTTCATGCAGGTATTGACCCCAGGTAAGGAAGAGATTTTTCAAGAATAGTTCCTTTAAAATGTATCTGTGACTTGCTTTGGCTGGGAATCCCGGATCTCGAAGGATGTTGAACTACTTAGACCATGACAGGCTTTGACGTCTCTTCTGCTTCCATAAACGACTAGATTTAAAGCACTAGCACCGATTCTTGACTGGGTGTGGAGGAGCTGCTGTAAGATCACGTGACCACTCATACATCTTTTGTGCTCATCTGCCAAGTCCACTTGCAGCCACCTCCTCTCCTGGGTCTACATTGATTTGCCCAGGAAAGGTATTCCAAAGTCTGTGTCCTATCTTTTTATAAATTACCTTGCCGATTCTTCTTTGTTACTATCTTGTTGTGCTGCTGGGGAATAAGGCCAGTTCCCTGCTGATCTAGAATCCGCAGTCTTCTCCCTGACTGACCTATAACTCTAGTTTCCATATTGCATGCAGAAATTTGGAACTCTTAAGTGTGAAAATCTGCTAACCGCTTCTGCTTTCCAACCTACCATCTGAGCTGTCTCAGGCCTGTAATCCTAATACAAGGGAGACTGAGGCTACAGTAATACCATGAATGCCTGGCAAGCCTGAGCTCCATAATGAGTATCAGGACCACCCACAGTGCCACAGCAAGACTCAATCTAAACAATAACCAAAAACTCCACAGCAATCTAAGTTCCAGGCTCTTCTCTGTTGGCACAGAGAGAAAACAGAAAAACAGAAAAATATATCTATATCAAAATACAAGCCACAGTAGCCTGTTGGGAGGAAGGCACCCACAGGTCCTCGGGTACCATTATGATGAGCCAATATACGGTGCAGTGGGAGAGGAAAAGAAGTAAAATGGATCATG
This sequence comes from Microtus pennsylvanicus, assembly GCF_037038515.1. Taxonomy (NCBI): domain Eukaryota; kingdom Metazoa; phylum Chordata; class Mammalia; order Rodentia; family Cricetidae; genus Microtus; species Microtus pennsylvanicus. Next base: position 56,197,857 of record NC_134579.1, on the reverse strand, counting down.
TGCTGTGGAGAGGGGTGGAAGTGAAAAAGCAGAGGTGGTGAGGAACAGGCTGACGTGAGTGGCCTGAGCAAGACCACGGTGACAGGGCCGGGCTGCTGGGGAGAACCATGTCTGGGTCCCTGATCCTGCCTCAGCTGGAGTCTGTGTTGATCGCTGTGAAAGCGCTACCACCAAGGGTTCATAAACCAGGCATGTTGAGCCATTACTGCCCTTCATTTGCCTGGGAGAGCTGGCCCTACCCCTCACCATGGAATAGGAGAGCTGGCCCTACCCCCTCACCATGGAATGGGAGAGCTGGCCCTACCCCTCACCATGGAATGGGAGAGCTGGCCCTACCCCTCACCATGGAATGGGAGAGCTGGCCCTACCCCTCACCATGGAATGGGAGAGCTGGCCCTACCCCTCACCATGGAATGGGAGAGCTGGCCCTACCCCTCACCATGGAATGGGAGAGCTGGCCCTACCCCTCACCATGGAATGGGAGAGCTGGCCCTACCCCTCACCATGGAATGGGAGAGCTGGCCCTACCCCTCACCATGGAATGGGAGAGCTGCCCCTAATGGCATGCACAGGAGAGCTGGCTCTGCCCCTCACCTGAGGGATCAGTCCCAGCAAAGACCAGGACTAAACAATTCAGCTACTACTCAGGCCCAGACCTAGGGTTTTTGAGTTGGCCCACCCCAACATCTATTCCATCTATGACTTGCTAGAAAGCATGAAGGGACTGACAGCCTCAGTATCTCCATGACATTGGTCAGTAGCAGGGTATCTGAGATGAGTCTTGGTGAGGGCACATTATTAAGGGTGTCCCAAAAACTAGAGGCCTTGAACTTAATAAACAACTATTATAATGAACATTTGCAAATAAAGGTGTTTGGACACAAGGGTCTACTGCATGCCACATTTTGGCTTCCAAAGCCACTAAGATGAATGGAAAGATGTTGGAAGGCAAAAGAGACAAAGGGGGTGAACTGGGTTTGTTTATAATTAATATTTCTATTTGTTTTAAATTTTCTTTTGGGTGGGCACTATAAGGGTGAAGGGTAGATATGGAGGTATTTGGAAATGTGACATTACCAAAGAATCAATAAAAAATTATGTTTAAAATACACAAATAAAATATAAATAAATAAATTATGAAACCCATCCCAAGTCAGGCAAAATGTTTTGGTTATTCTGTTAATAATATTTGGTTAAACAGTGTGCTAATGACAAGGATCTTTCCATAACACTGAGAGATTTGCTCCAGCTACTTAGGCAGCTCTCACAAATAATTCTCACCAGACAACTTTTTCTTAAAAAGGATTTATTTATTTATGTTATGGATATGAGTGCTCTACTTGCATGTGCACCTTTATGACAGAAGAGAGTATTAACTCCCACTATAGATGGTTGTGAGCCACCATGTGGTTGCTGGGAATTGAATTCAGGACCTCTGGAAGAACAGCCATTACCATTTCTCCAGACCCACTTTTCTAGGGATTTCCCTCAGCTGCTGAGACCCATATTTTTCGAGTTCACACCCTTTCTTTCCAGCCTTCCTCTGTAACCAAATCACAGACTGAACCTATTTATTCTAACTAAAGACAGCTTAAAGGGTGATCCTAGCTTGAAAACGCTAAATGAGGGTGTATGGAGCTGTTTCTGTGACTAAATTACAACCCCAACCTCTGCCTTCACCTTGTTCCCCTTCCTTCACTTTCTCAGGGACATTGATTATGTAAACATTCTTCCTTAAACTTCCTGCAGATGTTGCTGTTGTTCTTTAAGGATTCTAGCCTGCATTAAGGTGGCTCCTTGCTGTACTGGGCCACTTGTTCGCATCTATTCACAGGCAGGAAATATCACAACATACATCCTTGATAAAATAAGCACAGATGTTAGAACATTTATTACTTGTCAGCCATAAGCAAACTCATGATGACTCTGGTATTGGTATTGGTAAGAGGATGCTCTGATATCTGGACAGTGAGAAGTACATGGAGCAGGGAGGAGGCAGAAAGAGGAAGAAGACATAAAAAAAAAGTCATGCTGAGAATGCGTATATGAAATAAAGTTGGCACTGGTGGAATTTTGTTTTTGTTTTTAATTGAAGGGAAAGACAGATGTGGCTAGTCAATTTGTGTCAGGAAATATCATTGGACAGGGCAGATTGCTCTGAAAGAAAGCTTGATGACCTAGTTATGTGGTAGCACAACAGAAGAGAACAGAACAGGATCTCTGTGCCAGAGAGGTTAATGCAGCATTCAGTAAGTTGTTCACATTATTTATTATGTCTAATTTTATTTCTTTATGCAACCCAGTCTCTTTCCCCTTGTGTGCTTATCATAACCCTTTGGAATATTTCTTTAGCATTAATATCCTTAATATTGCATCAATTTATAATTCAAAATATTTATATAAACCATTTTTGTGCTTTTTATCACCTTTATGTTATGAAATTTTACTTATTCTCTAGCCTCCCCACTTACATACCTACTCTATTACTGTCTTTTGGGTTCTGTCCCTGAATACTTAGAAGTAGCACATTTTGTCTTTCTTCATTCTGAGGTCATTGTTGTAATAATGTCCCAGCAGTCTGTGTGCCTGCCCACCAACACACAACAGGTAGAGAAGAGAGCTCTTTTTATGCGGGTAGGATTAGCTGTTGAGATTGGTGATATAGATGCTTGCAGAAGGCAGTGTGTGTGGATGGTGCCATTCTCCATGTAGAAAACTTAGAAGAAAAAGAAGATGACAAAGCTAGACTCTCAAAGCCTATGGTCACTGATGAAACAGCAGTGTTATGTCTGGTACGTTATTAGAAGTACCAAAACAACACGAGAGTTCTCTTAAGAACAGCCAAGTCGCTACATAAAGTATGATCCTAGTTTAAAGTTTTGATCACTGAGAGATGTTAGATTTAGTCTGAGAATTATGACATGACCTGAGTTTGGGAGGGAGATTATAGAACATTCCAACCTCCTTAGTGGCAGAGTAAGAAGGCTAAAACTTATCTTACTAAAAGAAAATAATCTGCTTTATGTAGAATCTATGTCCCAACTCTTGTTTCAAAATTTAATTTATTTTGTGTTTGCTTTAGTGACTTATTTTTTTTCTTGAGTCACGGTCTCATAAAGCTCATGTTGGCTTCACATCCAATATGAAGCTGAGGAAGCATGACTTTGAATTGATGATCTGCCTGCTACCAACTCCCAATTGCTTGGGTTACAAGTGTGCACGACCACATGTAATTTGGTCCTCAATTTTTAAAAGAATATTTTCCTCTAATTCCTTTGTTCTGTCAAAGAATATGTTGCTGTTCTCTACACTGTGATGGTTTCCATACTGAAAGGCCACTTGCCTAGTATAAACCATATGATTAGAAAGCTTCCCACTTTCTGTAAATTCTTGTCAAATTCAACTGCCGCAACTCCATTTCTTCCTCATACACAACCTCATCCATCAGCCAAAAAAAAAAAAAAAAATTCCAGCCTCACATTGAAACTCCCTTCCCTTCCTGTGAGCACCTCCACATGCCAGCATCTTACTGCCTGGACAATGGTAACTCTTCTTCCTCTTTCTGGGGATGTTTCTTTATAAATTTTCCAGTAGAAATTCTACGTTTTCTTTTGAGCAATTGACATACTCCTACAATTACTTCATGAAATAGAATTTACCCATTTAGGGCAGCTGACAATGTGACAATGTTATTCAAAAGATAAAATTTCTCCTTCAAGGCTCTAATTTCTCTGTTGTGTAAAAGTTTGAATGAGACATCCTGATCTGGTTATCTTTAAGTATATGTAGATTTGGGGTCCTTATAACATCCTTTGTAAGTTACTAAACTAACAAAATATGAAACAATATAAAGTCTGTGGGGCAACTGGGAAGAGGAAGGATCAACAGTTCTTTAAGGACACAAGAATTTGAGAGTTTTTCAACTTAAAATATTCACAAGGAATAATGACAGAATCAAGGAATGGATTCTGTTTAATTGAATTTCAAGGTCTTTGAAGTGGGCAAATATGTAGGCATGGGGGCTCTTTCATATTGCCTCATTTGAAATGGAACTCTCATGGGCATGGGATAGACTGAGAAGCTGTCCATTGGCCTTGATCTTTATTGGTTGCTTAATTCAACACCTACCATTCCACCACAGTGTAAGCAAAGTAATTAATAGTCACTGTTATTTTCTGTACTTATAGCTTTACACTGATATTCTCTTAGACTAATTTTAAATAATTTGATCAAATAACCCCCCAATTATAGTTGTATTTAAGTTAATTGGTACACAAAAGGCAAAGTAAGTCTTTCAATCAAGCATATTAAGGAGGAGGAAAGGGAGGAAGAACTCAGAGACATCTTGATTGGAAATGGACAGAGAAGAAACTACAGACATGTAAATGTCCTAAATTTAGGAAAGAATAACTTTAAGCAAAACAGTACTAGAATCCACAACACTGCCTGTTCCTTCAAAGTTTCACAAGGTATCTAGGGACCTTGAATGGCTTGTTTGGGGTAATGACTGCGGTTGCTCATGTTTCTTAAGCCATTGGTTCCATATGGTGTGTGCAGTAGAGATGTGGAGTGATGTGGAGACTAGCAGAGAGTTTATTTTTAGAACACTTCATACTGTTCATTTTTCCTTCCAGAAAGTATTTTAACAAACAGACATTCCCAGATTTGTTGAGGCGTTGAATTGAAACAGACTTTGCAATACATAGGGAATAGAGGTGAGTGACTTAAAGACTTGGCATGTGAGTAGGTATGAGAGAAAGATTATACAATTTGTGTGAAACAACACGTCTTTTATTTTTTATTAGTCAAGTCTCTTAGACTGCTGCAGTTTTCAGTAGCTTGTTATTTGTTTAAGGAATCTCAGTGAACTCTGAAAGACTAGGGGAAAATCTTGACTTGAGTGATGTCCTTGAAAAGGGCAGTGGTGTTAATGTTGGTTTTTGACCCCCTTCTCCATGAAAGCACTTAAAAGGATGCAGCCACTAAATGATTCAATTAGTCTAACCTTCTACCTGCCCTTCTTAGGAAAGAGACTCTTCTGCCACAGCACGAGCTCAAAACCATCCCCTTGTCTGCATCGTACAGAGTGCAGTTGCTTCTACAATCTGAAAGCTTTTATAGAACATGTTTAAAGGTACAAGAAAGAAATAAGGATTGCTCATGATCATAGGACAATGTTTTATGAAATGACTCAAGACTCTTGTACTATAACCTACACCATTAGTGTTAAAGTAAAAGGGTCAGGGAAACAAAAACAAAAGCCTAGAATCTAGTCTGGGGATTTGATACCTTTCATAGTAAGAAACAGGTTTATTGTACATGTGTGGATTTCCAGCTCTTTCCACAGCATAATGATTTAAGGACCTTTAAAAAACACTTCTAGCCCGCCCTCTCGTTTGAATCTACTGCCGAGTCTAAAAGCTTGTGAGGATGCCCTGTGTTTATTAAAGACTCTTTTTTATTTGAAGAATCTAACTTAATGCAAGCATAGTCAGACTGTATTTCATACTTGCTATTTTTAACAATGGGGACCTCATCAGTTACTGGTATTTTTCAAGCAACAGAAAATTATAAGGCAAAGAGGTTTTAAAATGTCCAATTACAAAGCTTATAGAATAGCAGCACTCTGGAAAGACATTCCCAAAAGTTCTCATTGAAAAGAAGAACAGCAATAATAATTTACCTACATTCAGTTTAATATTTGCCGCATATTTTGAAAAATTAATTAGTTCATAGTAAATGGGATAAGTTCTTAAAGTGTTTCTATTTTTATGTTTTAATTTCAAACAATATTTATTTTTTCCATAATCTTTCATCCTGAAAGACACTGGGAACACATGGTCTCATTAAATTACTCTATTCAGAATATTTTCTCTGAAGGCATTTTGCATGAGATTTTCAGCTGAACAGTTTGATTGAATAAAGAATAAAAGGACAGAGTAACAAAGAACTGAACTTGGAAATGTCTTTGTATATTTTGAATTCTGTTTTGAATTCTAATGGGCCCACCAGATGCCAATCTTCTCTGCTTTCTTAGACTTTCCAAGCAGGTCACATAGTGAGTATCTCCCAGGTGAGAACTGTATGTTGAAAAATGTCATCTTGTTGTACTCATGTAGAGATCGAATTCAATATTGGAAAGAATCTGAAGTTTTGTATTGAACCATCCTTGCATCCCATGAGTAAAGCTTGATTTTTGTGATTCCCCTTTTACTATTCTGTTAAATTTGGTTTGCTAGTATTTTGCTGGGGACTTTTATTAATAGCACTGGTATACAATTTTGTTCACCTATAACATCTTTCTCCAGTTTTGGGGTACATGCATAATTCTGATCCCATGAAAAGAGTTTGGAAACAGGGCCCAGTCTTTGATTTTTCTTTTCTTTTTTTTGAAAAAAATTAATGTGAGAATGATTAATGTTAGTTCTTTGGTACAATTCAGTTCATAACGTATGTGTTACTAGGTGTTTCTTGGGAAAATTTTATGCCTCACTGACTGTCCATACTTATTATTGGACCAAGATGGTTGCCTCTTATGACCCTTTTCCTTTCTCTAATAGCAACTGTGGTGTATTCTTCTTTTTTCAATGATAATTTAGGAGAACCTGATAATTTTATGTGCTCTTTACAAAATACTAATCTTGTACCAGAAGATGTCTTTCACTTCTCTTACTCAGGACATTCCAAGGCTTTAGAATCTGAGCACCATGAACTGGACATGAAGACTGAAGGCACATTTCTTGCCATAGACCCAACAAGATGACTTTATCTTCCATGCAATATGAGTAAGTTCTCTGAATGTCACATTTTATAATGGATTGAAGCTGTTCTTTGACAGTTTCACATGTGAATATAATATGCTATTCACAATCACCCCCACTGTCTTTTATTTCCTCTTACCCTTATTACCCCTCCTTCCTACAATTCCCTTTCCCACAGTTGTGCCTTTTTGTTTGGTGACTCATTGGTTTTAGCCAGGACTGTCTGTGGGGCCACTGGTTTGCTACTGTCCACTGGAGCCTGGTATGCTTTCCATTTGATACATAACCAAAGATGACGACTGTCCCTCAGAATCCATCAGTAATTAATAATTCAACAGGGCAAGTTAGATTCCCACATATCCCTCTCTGGTCCCTGATTGACAGAATCACTGTTGTTCAGGCCCAGAATTGAAAGTTTCAGCCTTCGTGAATTTGTGATTGCACTGGATATGCTCTACCCTAAAGGTAACATTTTGGACCCCTTCTCCTTATCATTGGCCACTATATTGTTTCAATGACTTCTGCAAAGTTCCCTGAGTCTTACAGAAGGTGATATAAAAATTCTGCATAGGGTTGAGCATTCAACTTCCTCTTGTTGAAGCACCCCGATAATCGATGACCTCTGTAATCACTGTCTTTTATGACAAAGAGATATTTCTCCAATTATGGGAGAGAGTAATGTTTGTCTATTGCTACTAGGCCTTTCTTGAATATATGAATTTTGCCCCATATCTCAGCAAAACATATAGTTATATCTCAATTACACTTGTGGAGTGATCTCAACTATGTTATTTTGTGATAGTTAAATGTTCCTTTTATTTGAAAAGAAGCATGATATAAATATATGTTCAATATTATGGAAAGTAGAAAAGTAAAATGTTATCTATAATTTATATTTCCACCCTGTATTTTCCTAAGGTTTCACTACATTATAAAGAATCTATAATGTTTCATTTAGTCCTCTCATTTAATATTGCATCTAAAATTAGAATTCATTACCATGTCCTTTTTTGTCTCTACCTAGTTTCTCTGTCTGGTAATTTCTCTTTATCTCTCCAGTCACCATGCTAATGCAGGCACTATCTTCTCTTCCTTAGACTCCCAGTATCTTCCCAGCAGTTCACACATGGGTTCATCTCTACTCTGTAGTTGCAATGTCCTTTTTTAAAAAGGTAAATTCACTCATTTTATATCACGGAAAACTTTCCAAAGGGTTTTTCCCCCTGAGATAAATGCCAATCTTCTCAGCCTTGGATTGCCAAAAAGTCAGAAGTTCAAAGTCATTGTCACAGAATTGTACTCGCTCTGTAGGTTGTGTTGCAGGACCTGCCAACCTCCTTTCTCAGAAACCCCATATGTGCCATGTTTCACAATGGTCTGACCAATCATTGCCTTTGTCTTCCTGTGGCCTTCTCTTTTCTGTATCCTCTTTATCCTTTTCTTAAATTTTTTTTGTTATGTGTGGTGTTCATGCACATGTCTATGGGCGTATGTATTTTTGAGTATGTGAAAACTGAGACCAGAAAAGGCAGATGGATGTCCTTTTCTATTACTCTCTATCTTAATTCTTTCTAGCAGGCTCTGTCACTGGACTTGGATGTGAATTTTGGGGATATTACTCAAGTTACTTTGAGTACTTTACTGTCTTATCATATATTGAATTTCTAGATATAGTTAACTTTATTCATAGACCACTGAATATGACAATTGCCAAGCTCTTTTATTAGCTTCATGAGAGAGTAATGCACTTCAGAAGTTATTTTAATAATAAAATAATATTTTTTCAACCTCTTTCCCTACTCTTTTTATTTGAGCATATTTCTTTCATGTCACCTTTAAAATAAATTTGCATATTTCCAGAAATTAATACTGCCATCCGTTGTGTGGAAATTATCTTAAATGTATAAATTATCTTAGAGCAATTAGATATCCTTATTCTTATGCTATGAATGCATCCATTATCAATGCTTCAAATAATTAACATATTGAATGCAAAACAAGCTACTATTTTTTAGTCTTCATGTATTTTGATTACTATTTTCCACTTGCTAATTGATCTTTACTTTTTAAGATAACTACTTTTATTACTTTTTCAAAAATGTATGTATCTGCATGTGTATGTGCGTAGAGGTGCTCATGGAAGCCAGACACATCTAATCCCGTGGAGCTAGAGTTACAGGAAGTTGTGAGCCATCTAGTGTGGGTGCTGAAATGAACTCGGGTCCTCTGAAAAAACAGCACATGCTCTTACCTCCTTGAGCCATCTATCTAGCCTTATGTTTACTTCTGTGTTGGAAGTTTCTGCTTGTTTTTTTTTTTTTAATAAATCCCAATATTTGTTTGTATTAGGTTTGCCTTATTGAAAGAAATAGTTTTTACTCAAGTTAATTGTCAGACTAATTTTTGTAAGGGTTGATTCTTATACTCTACTTTTGTTTTATAAAAATCTTTGTTTTATAAAAATTTAAAATTCAGGTTTGAATTTTCACCTTTGATATAATTTTTAAATTTTTATTGAGATAAGTTTATACTTTTACTATATAAAGAATTACAATTTTTAAGAAAATTATACAGATATTATGAATTCTATGTTGAATATCTTACTTTACAAATTAGTCAATGATAATATGAAAACAAACTACTCTTACTTTTCTTTTTTAACTTTAAATAACATTTTTTTTTCATTTATTTTGCATACCAACCAGTTTCCTGTCCTTCCTATCCTCACATCTGCTACCCTTTCCTATCTATCCCCTCCTCATTCACTCTTCTCCATCTCCATTCAGAAAGGACAGGCCTCCACAGACTTGCACAAGGCATGGCAAATCAAGTTGAGGCAATACTGAGCTCCTCTACTAACATGTTTCCAGCATGGGAAACAGGTTACCAAAAGCCAGCTAAGTACCAGAGAGAGATCGTGTTCTCACTGTTAGAAGCAAGGCTAACTAAGAGACCACGCTGTATAATTGTCACACACATGCAGAGGGCCTAGGTAGGTCCCAAGCAGGCTCCCTAACTGTTGGTCCAGCGTTTGTGAGCTCCAGGGAGCTCAGGTCACTATCTCTGTGGGTTCACCCATTATGATTCCGAATGGGTACAATCCCTCCTTCTTTTCTTCCACAAGACCCTCAAAGGTTAGCATAGTACTTTTCTGTGGATCTCTGCCTCTGCTTCCATCAGTTACTGTATGGAGTATTTCTGATAGCAATTAGGGAAGTCACCAATCTGTTTACAATAAATGGCCAGTTCAGACACCCTCTCTACTATTGTTAGGAGTCTTACTAGGGTCATCCTTGTGGGTTCCTAGGGGTTTCCCTGACACCAGGTTTCTCCCTAGCCCCCAAATGTCCCCCCATCAAATGTCTCTTTTGTTATTCTCCTCCTCCATTCTGCTTTTAACCCACCTCTACATCCATTCTCTCCTTTTAGTTCCCATCTCTCCATCCCTTCGACTCCTACCCCCGATTTACTCAGGAGATCTTTTCTACTTGCCCTTCCCAGGGACATCTATGCATCTTTGGGTCCTCCTTGTCATCTAAACTCTCTGGGGTTGTGGACTGTAGTTTAATTAACCTATACTTTACTCTTAATAACCACCAATGAGTGAAGACATACCATGTTTGTCTTTCTGGGTCTGGGCTACTTCACCCAGAATGATTTTTTTTCTAGTTCTATTCATTTGCCTGCAATTATCATGAGGTCATTGCTCTTTTATAGCTAAGTAGTACTCCATTGTGTAAATGTGTAACATTTTCCTTATTCTTTCTGCCATTGAGGGGCATCTAGGTAAAATAAACTCCTCTTGAGGTTAGGCTGCATGTCCATCTACAGACAGTCAAAGAAAATGAACCCAAATGGCATCTTTGGATGTTGTCTCATAATATTGTGTCAAGGCTTTTCCTTTTTTTAAAAAAAAAACTTATTTTTATATTTTAAATTTAATTTTATATATTTTTCTCTATTTTTACCTTAGAGGTTCTTTCTGTATGCATTATGGATTCCATTTTTGTGTTTTCGTGGGATTCCTAAATGTGAGAACAAGAACTATTGGGTCTCTGTTTCTTTTGTTTGTTTGCTTGTTTGTTTTTGTTTTCATTTTTATACTTCAAGACAAGGTTTGTTTGTAGCTTTGGAGCCTGTCCTGGAACTAGGTCTCATAGACCAGGTTGGCCTTGATCTCACAGAGATCTGCCTGCCTCTGCCTGTCATGTTCTGGGATTAAAGTCATGCGCTACAACCGCTCTGCTGGGTCTCTTTTTCATTGTACCTTCTCTTGGGCTCTTTTTCTTGTGTCTACTTCTTTGATCTAATTAAAATGTATCAGTCTCTGTTTTATATTATATTATATTATATTAAATATATTATATTATTATTCCTTAGAAGACTGTTTGTTTTCTAATGAGATACAGAAGAGGAGTGGGTCCAGAGAGGAGGACAGGTGGAGAGGAACCGGGAGGAGTAAGTGGAGAGGAAACTGTAATAAGGATATATTAATTGAAAAAAAATCTATTTTATATAAAAGGGAAAACAAAACAGTTACTGAGAGAAGCAGATTGATATGAAAAGAATTTAAAAATAAAAACTCCTGAAATGTATAGAATAAAGGAAAACTGAAATAAATTACTAAAGAAATCAACACTTTTGATCCTGTAGAGTGCTTTCAATTAAAACTCTCCAATATGAATGGAATTATGAATGAAATTTGCATATCCATTAAATTTTGTAATTTACACAAAGATACAAAATAGTTTGGTGATAATTGACAGTTCTAGAATCAGATAATCCGAAAAATATATGACAGTCAGTATACATCCTGTCATTTCTATATGATATTTTCACATATAAGAATATCCAAAACTGTAAACACTTGTATACTTACTTCATTGTTGTAATGCAAGTACATCATTCCACAGATAGAAAATAAAAATAACTTTAGAAATCTCATGGTTAACTTATTTTTCATTTTTGCTGGTCATAATCAGTGTAAATATGCAATGCTTTAAGTTTCACCCAGAAGTTATATCCCATGCATCCAGTTTATTAAGTTTTCATTATTATGATATTCCAGAAACTTAACAACAATATATCATATTGAAGACTAATTGCAGTAGAACGTTTCTTTTCTTTGTGACTTAATAGTAATGTCCTATTTCCATTGAATTTTTTTGTATTTCATTGTGAAACAAAGTCATGCTTTAGGTGACTTTTACATTTGAAGAAAAGTTTGGCTGGATATAAAATTTTGGGTTTATATTTTTTCCTTGAAAATAGTACTTTTGGAGCTCTGCTAAAGCCACCATTGTCTTCCTCATAAAAAAACTTGAAAAACTTCCGTGTTTAAACAATACTTTATCATCTTAAAAATTCAGCATTTTACTTAAGCTTGATCTCAGAATTTGTCTATTCTGAAAGGTATACATTATACCCTTTCTATGTGTACTATCTTTTCTCTTTAGAAGTTTATTCAAGAAACTTTTTAAACATGAACACTCTCTTTATTATCTACCAACATTAAAGTAGTTGAAAACCCTACAAATGTCTCACCATTAGAAAAATTAGCTTCTTGTCTATTTGTAAGTGAAATGTTAGCCCTGCTGCTTTATTGTCTATGCAATCTAAAGAAAATCTCTTAGCCTCTCTTTCTGTTTCAGTTTTATCATCTATAAAATGAAGAAAATACCGTGTGTCTCCTAATGATTTTGTGAAACTAAATGAGGGTTTGTAAATATAATACTCAAACCTTATACTGAAATGCAGTTCAAAAATTATTCATTTTTCTTTTCACAAGAAGGATGGTAGTGACATCTTCAAGGTAATACAATTAGATTATTGTAGTATTGGTTTATTGTATAAATATAGAAGTCCCTTTGGATAGTGGATGTAATGCAAGAAACTGCTGGAGAATGCATAGGCCAAATGGTGTGGGAGGTTATTCTGTCTATTAATAAATAAACTGTCTTGGCCTGATAGTGAAGAACAGAGCTAGGTAGGGAAAACTAAATGGAATGCTGGGAGAAAGGAGGCAGAGTCAGAGAGAAGCCATGTAGCCCCTTACCAGAGCCAGACGTCGGACAGAAATTTACCCTGTAAGCCACAGCCACATGGCAATACAGAGATTAATAGATATGGGTCAAATTAAGACATAAGAGTTAGCCAATAAGAAGCTAGAGCTAATGGGTCAAGCAGTGATTTAATTAATACAGTTTCTGTGTTATTATTTTGGGGTTAAGTGGCCAGGAACCAACAAGCAGCCTCCTCCAACAGGTCAAATAGAGGAAATCCAGTTCCTGGTCATAAATTTATTATGTTCAGGAATTTATTAATCAATTACATGTAAACTAGAAAAAACAGCTAGACAATGCTCAGTGATCTATTACCCAAGGAACCTTCCTCATTCTCTTTGCCTGGTCACCTCATTCTTACTAGAAATTAAGGCAGACTATTTCTTCCTTCAGCTGGAAGATTCCCCCAGTGTTCAGAACACTCAAATGACTTCTAGTTGAAATCTAATTATACTCAGCGTATATCTTCTTACGATGTGGCTGTGCCTCCAGAAGGCAGGGATGTTGAAAAACTTGCTTCCAAACCACCTGGTATTTATAGTCGAAAAATGTATTTTTCTCATCAAACTCACATTTTCTTGAGACTGGTTGTAAAGCTAGAGTGGAAAAATGCCACTAAAGTTTTCCTGAAAGCACATCAAGTTAAAGTGTTTAACAATTATAAATAATGGAACCCTGCTCCGGAGAAGTGGATTGAAATAATTGTGCCATTTAAAGTCTAAATAGGTTCACCATTGTAAATAAAGGAATCAAGGACATCCACTTCATTTTAATACTCCTTTTCAAAACAAACTGCTTTGCCTGGATAGCAAACAACTTTCAAAGATCCGAGTGAGCTTTTGAGAGACAGGCACATCTCTGCATGTTTGCTGATTATGTTTTTAAACCTTTGAGAAGCAAACAATTGCTGCTCATTTTGCCTCCCTTTGTGATTTACATGAAACTCAGAAAGCCCACTTCTCATCTCTGAACTCCCTCACCTTCTTACAAATGCACTTGTAAGTATCTCTGACCAGCTTAAAGGGTGCAGTACCACTTGTTGTATTAATGCTATCTCATGCTTAAAGTGAAACAGAAGGGTGCAAAGCAATGGCTAAGGTTTAAAGCTGCACAAATGGAAAGTGTCGTCATCAGTAAAATGAGATTTGTTCCTATTCATAATTTTCTATATCTCACCTAGATGTTTTATTTGTCTCCAGTACATTTATGATTGGCATTATTATGGATGTCTAGTAGACAGGAAAATTGAGTGTGTTATCTTAGAGAACAATTAAAAGAGTGTAATGATATTGATCATACTAGTTCCCACAATGGCTCGCTTTCCTCAGTAAATAAAGTCTGAATAACTATTTAACAATGAAAGTGTTAGTTATAAACGTTGAACGTGTCTTTTATTTTCTTAGTATAATATTGATATAAGACGGTAACAAGTCTAGTACTATTAAAAGCTTTCCTTTAAGATACAGTTCTAAAAATTCCCTATTTCAGGCTTGTCATTTTCCATTTGATAGTACACCTGTCTTACATTTCCATCCATCCATCCACCCATCCATCCATCCATCCATCCATCCATCCATCCATCCATCCATCCATCTATCCTCCAATTCATCCTTTCATTGATTCAGGAAACACTTATTCATTGAGAATTCTAGAGGTAAAGCACAGTACTTGGCACTGGGTACTCAACTGGCCAAGAAAAATAGAACATAATGACTGTTGACATTATCCATGGAAGCAGTGAACAGTCAACAGAAGTTTTTCCTCCAGTTCTTTGTATGCCCCTTCATATTATTTTACGTCTACACAAATTTTAATCACCATTGTTCTGTTCCACACTACCTCCTAAAGAATCTAAATTTAGAGTCCTCATTGTTGTCTAGGTTCTCTGGGACTATTATTTGTGAGCTGGTTTTCTTTGCTTTATGTTTCATACATAGGTCTAATCTACATGGGAAGTAGAAAAAGACAAGATCCTCTGAGTAAATTGGGATCATGGGGACCTTGGGAGAGTGTTGAAAGGGAGGGGAGAGGTAGACAGGGGAGCAGATAAAAAATGTAGAGCTGAATAAAAATAAAAAACAAAAGCAACAAAAAGAATCTAAATTTATTGTCTCATTCAAAAACTTATATTCAGAACAACAGGTAAATTGACAGTATACTAGGTATATAGATGTATAAATGTATCCTGGGCATACTCACTATCATAGGCTATAGCAATTGTTTATTTTTGAGGCCCTTTGAAAGACCTTAAGATTTGAACTCAGAATTGGTTTAATCTTTGTTTTTCCCACTATATGGAAACTTGAAATCTCTTGAATGTCAATTAAGAACAGAGAAAATAGACATTATCAAGCATAAAATCATACTTGCTGAGTGAAGCGGAGATTGGAGACAGTACTCAGCTACTAACAGATTCCACTCTGTGAGAGGTTTGGCTACACCTCTGGTGTTCTTCTAATGCATTCTTCAATTTCCTTAAGTGGGTTTGTAAGCCTTGCTACCAGATGGAACAGTCATCAGATGCGGGGACTGGGAGTAAAATCCAGCGGAGGAAGATGCTCTAGTTCGTTTTCTGTTGCTGTGATAAAACATTTTGAATCAAAGCAACTTGGGAGGATTATTTTAGTTTACATTTCCAGGTAACATTCTACTAGTGGGGAAAGTAAAGGCAGGGACTCAGGCAGGAATCTGGAATCAAAACTATAAGGGATGTTCTTTACTGACCTGTACTCTAGGTCTGGTCAGCTGACCTTCTTACACAGTCCAGACACAGTTGCTAGAGATGGTGCCATGTACAGGGAGCTGAGGCCTTTTCATACCAATTATCAATCAGAAAATTCAGCACAAACACAGCCACAGATCAAACAGATATTGGCAGTTCCTCAACTGATAGCTTTTCCTCCTAAGTGACTCCAGGTTGTGACAAGTTAACAATAAAAACTAACAAACTGTTCCATTCAAAAAAGAGAATGACTTTGCTTATGGTAGGTGAAATACTTGATAAAAAGATTTTTGTATTTTCTCAGCACAGGGTAATAGTGTGTCTTAACAGTAAAAGGACGGATGGAAGGAGGAAGAAAGAAAGGAAAGAAAGAAGGAAGGAAAGAACGATTAAAGGTATAATCAACAGCTCAAAGTGTGCAGCTTGGCAAATGCGAAAATGCACGATGGGAGCACTAGCTGCCTTTAATCTGAAACTGCTGAAATTCAGATCAAGAAATCAGCCAAATTCTGTGCTGAATTGCAGCTGTTAAATTCTCAGGCCTGATATACATCTGTGGCCAAATTACAGAATTCAGCAAAGTACAAATTCTGACTTCAGGAATAAAATGTGGATTGAAGGTGGCAGAGTATCTTAATTTTGCCAGCTTTTTTCACTTTCTGCTTTAGGTATTCATGCTGAAACATTGATAAGGTTTTCTAAAATAATGCATCTTCCATGACTGCCAGTAGGTACATGTCTTGCAGGACATTGGCCTCAAATTATGAGAATAAATTCTAGAAGAGCTCATTACGACTCTGCCTCTGTTCATTGTATCATACATCCATTTATTCATTAGATCCTTCATTCATTGATATTCTTTTGAACATGTAATGAGTTATTGGCACTCTACTAAGCACAAAAGAGGCAATAGTGAATCAAAAGAAAATTCTCTCCACAGAGCTCCTATTCCAATGGGAGAGAAATTTCAGACATTGATCCAATTTTTGAAAGAAATAAAATAAAAAAGGATGAAACAGAAGCAATTGTAGAGATGGTGGAAAAGATACATCATTTGGGGTAATGGCAGTGGTGTCATCTGTAACAGGATAACTGGGCTCTGATCGAAATAGCAATAGAGACTAAATATGGAAAAATTGGTGAAGGAATGCTAAGGATAAAAGGGTAATGTGAAGACCCCCAGAGAATAAATAGGATTTCATATTTTAAAGCATGAATATATTCGTATATATTTAAAGGATGAATCAAATATATATTCTATCCTAATATATATTCTATATAATATACACACATACATGTAGATGCATTCTAATATATGTGTGTATATATATATATTATACACACAGATCAGAATGATGGACAGTTTGAAGAAAGTTGCTGTTTCTGAAAATAATGGAATTATGGTGGTGATAGTGAAGACCTGCGTATGGACAAGAAGAGTGAGGAGGATCTGGAGCAGCATGGACCAGTAGACAAGAATGTGAGCTGCATATGTGTAATATGGAAATTGCCAATCTCTGCATAAAGCCATGCAAGGAAATAGGTGAAATGGATTTCAATAATGTATTTAATTAAACCTAATATAATCAAAGTGGTATTATTTTATTAGGCACTACTATAATATTATTTCAGTATTTTTCATTATATTATCATAGTAAGTCTTTGGATGGGATGCTTTGTTATAGTCTCAGAAATTATCAGTTTGAGTTAGTTACAAAGATTAGGCATGGAAGAAATATATGAAAATAACCCTGTAATAAGAGGGTTTTTTTCTCACATCACAACATGTGTTTTAAATGATTATGAAGAAGGATTGGATATTTCATAAGAAGTGAGAAAGAGAGAAGGGTCATGGGAGATAGTGGTTTTGGAGATTGAAAGTGAGGCAATCACATGATAATCTTCAGAACATTGGAAATTACTGAAGTTCAGCTTTTGCTCAGCTATAGGGACCTAAGAATGGTGGTCAAAGTAGATCGATTCACAGGGGAGGCATTATATGAAGCATTATAATTATGCCATTGTTCAATTTCTGCACAGTAGCATACTGTTCCAGAAAATCAAAGTCTACATATGTAAGAGACCAACACTATATCAAATCGCTATATCCCCTCATCCCACAAGTCAACTACTAGAATTAATTGGAAGTAACAGGTAACATTGCACAATGAGAAGAGAAAGCATTGAATAACCTTTGAATGAAGCATTGATAGAAAGAGTCAGAGATGATTAAACACAGAGAGTTTATTAAATAAATTTAAGAGATTGAGCCAATTGCTGATTCTGGTTACTGGTTCCTTTTTCCGACCCCTACCTTTGTTTGTTTTTTTTTTTTAAGTTAGGATATTGCTGTTACCATGTTACTGAAGAAACTCCTCCTCTTTCATTATCCTACTTCTGTGATTCCTATGAGCAAAATCTCTGCTCCTATAAATGGTGAACACAAAAAGATTCTGGTGTGCGTATGAATTCAGGGAGTTGAAGGTAAGTGTGTCACAAGGGATTGATCAAAGACAGGACCAGAGCAGATCCATGAGAGTCATCTAATAATCTTGCATTTAAATTTGCCTAATTATTTCCAGATTTATGTATCCCTATTTCAAAAAAGAGAAAATATTAAATATAAAACAAAGATTAAAAAATAATCTCCCATAACTCCAGGAAACAGAATTGACTGCTATTTTTTTCTGTACATCACTTGCTTACTTGAATACAGATTGATCTCTAATTACTTAATCACTTCCCTTTTTGCAACTATTGGAGAACAGTGTCAATTATTATAGAAACCTGTCTCCATAAATAATTTTCCTTGCTTCCTTTATCTCATTTTCAAGGAGAATTCTTATTCAGTCTTTATTCCCTCAAGCTTTCTTCGGTGCTGCTCTTCAGAATACCAGGAATACTGGCACGCTCGTCGATTCTCAATTCCTCTTGGGCTCTCAGAATTGCTGTCTTGAAGAGAGACAGGGCAATTGTCATCCAGGAGATTTCTAGAGTAATCACATTTTTAATTTCTACAGTGCTGAGCAATGCTTCCTTGGGAGCTCTTCTAATGCCTCAGCTTAGAGATGGCCTCTGGAACTTGAGACCAGCTCAACATAGCTGTCACTGTAATAGCAACAACCTCAGCAGAGTCTTGGAAGGGACGAAATCAAAAGCTTTGCAGCATTTACACAGGGTTTCTGCAAAGGCTCTTCTGAGGGAAATAATTAGTCTGCAGTGTTATCTGTTGACAAAACAGCATCCCAAGAAGCTCGAGCTAAATGCCAGAGACTTCAGAAAACAGAAGGAAGAGAATCCTCAATTTCAAGGTCCTTACTTTTGGCAGCTCCCATAGCTGTGTGACAAGAGGAAAGAATTTCTCTGAGCTTAACATGGCGATGAGCATAGGTTGCAAGATCCCTCTTTAGAATAAGTCAATTTTCTGCTACTACAGGGGCCTAAGTAATGCTGCCTACTCTCCAGCCCGGAAGGGATCTGATTTTTTCTTTTTTATTAAACTCTGAATACTCACATCTCACACTAGGTTCACAGAGGAGCAGGAATACAATGTTTATCTGCTTCCTCAATTTAGGAAATCATGCTGGATTTCTCATGAAGCATCTAGGATTCATTTACACAAGCCATGTACACAAGAGAAAGCCAAGCACGTTCTGCTCGTCTACCTCTTTCAACAGTTCCCTCTATTATTCTCTCAAACTTGTCTAGATACTTGCAAATAATACATTGTTCTTTCATTTAGAAAAAAGTCATTTACCTGCAGGTGATAATTGATGTGTTCAGATAGAATTTTCTTTAATTGTATCCTGAGCACATTTTTTATGCTTTCAAACAAAATATGATCTTCAATTTATTTGACATACCAATATTTATTATGTTGTCTACTAGTGATTTCTGTATTTATTATATTTTATTAGATCTCTATATAATATCTATATCTAAATATAATTAGAGTGCATCATGAGGTTAAGGCCCATCACTGTTGCCCTGAATCAGCACTATTGTCATAGCATTGACCATTGACTCACAGATGGTGTCCAAAAACATGCAATAACTGAGCAAATTATTTGCTTTTACTTGCTACAACACCCATTTATAACTATGATCTTCTTCACTTTGTAACAGCGAAAGTCAAGACTCAGAGAAGTTGTCATCACCCCAAAATCATATACCGGATAAAGAAACAGCTGGCTTCAAGTCTCAGTTTGTTCACCTCAATGCCTCTTCAAATAGAATGCTGATGTGCAAATCTCCTATTCTGCTCACAGATTTTTTGACTCTGTTGATTGTTTGCATTAGAGACTTTCAGGGAGCCAAGCAACCTCTCTGTCCAGTCAGAAATACCGACTTCAAGCGGTTTGTTTCCTAAGATGTTCAGAAACAGTCTTATGCTAATGTGTTTACTCATTTGTCTTGGCTTGGGTTTGCTTTGGTCAGACTTAATGGACCATCTATTCCTTCAGTAAACCATCCTGCTCCTCTCTCCGCCACATCCTACTCTGAAGATGCATGTATAAGGTGACTTTGACCTCCATAAGTTTCCACAGTGGTATCAAGGTCGGGCCTATAGTCTTTTATGTAAAACATCTGTAAGTCCTTCCTTTTAATTAGTAAAACTGGTCCGATAAAAGTTCCACACTTGTGTTAATTTCATAAAATCTCCGTGAAAGAGAGACACCAGATATGTAGGATCGGGGAATTCATGTCCACCTAGTTCCTGCAGTGCCCCTCTTATCTGTTGAAAACCCCACAGTCTACTCACATCTCCTGGTGTCCATTAGGTGCTGTTGTCATCTCACTTCATTCCCATGTTACTTTGTAACTTTGTGTAACTTGCTCATTTTTGCTACCCCTTTTCCCCCTCTCTTCTGTGATTCCTTAGACATTTTTAGTTTTCTCATAATAAACTTAACCTGATCCTCAGAGAGTGTCTTTGGCGGGAAGAAACACCTGCTGCCTCTTTCTCCATTGACATTAGCAACCAAATCACAACAATACAACACTTTACATACACGTGTGCAAAGATGTCAAGTGCAAAGAGATATCTATCGTTTATTTCCAATGATGTTATTTTTCTTGTCTTTTACATTCAGGTTTTGACTACCATTGCTTATAGTTTCATTTTTTTTGGTGAGATTTTCATATGTCTAACTTTCTATTATTTCCCCTCTATGACCCCTTAAACTATCTAGAATAGATGGCCATATAGAGAAAAAATAAAGCTTGGGATTCTGTTACATTTTATTTCATGAGTTGAAAAAAAAATAAATGCTTACTGTTCTTACTTACAATGCAAGCATGCCAATCTGAGAGAGAAATGTTTGTGCTAGTAGTCTAGTTCCAAGGCTCCTGATGACATGCTGTAATTGTATTCTATTTCCTCAGAGACCCTGAGTTTTTGACCAGGAGGTCATGAGGGTGCTGAAAGTCTAAAGGTTGAAAGAGTTAAACAACTATTCTGTTTATTTGATGAGTGGAATGAATCCCCACACTCCTCGTATTTGGCACCCTAGATATTATTGAATACCAATCCAAATACATTCATCTGTTGAGTATTAGATATGTCTGTTCAGGAATATTGCCAACTACAGGTCACAGAAAAAAATCACAGAATTTGGCATGCATTACATTACTCTGATGGAAAACCTGCTAGACATGGATTGGCATAACCATTAGTGGGGATCCAAAAATTCTACTGATATGAGATAGAGGACATCTGTAGCTTTAAACATTTTCTCATTACTCTGATGGAAAACCTGCTAGACATGGATTGGCATAGCCATTAGTAGGGATCCAAAAATTCTACTGAGATGAGATAGAGGACATCTGTAGCTTTAAACATTTTCTCTCTGTGTTCTCTGTCTAGTACACAAGACTGTTCTGTCTCAGGTTCAGGAGGTCTCATTATTAGCTTCTCTAATTTATATCATTTACATTTTTTATACATATGTGCATTACAGGACACAAATATGCCATCTAGAAATCATGCAACAAGGTACGACTTTGTCTCTATAAAGTGCTTATGAACAATAGTTGTAATATTTAGTGATGGTGGCCAGTAAATGTCGTCCTTGTTTTGAGTTTCGCATGTATTTTCTTATTCCTACTTGTAGCACCCCACCCTTTTGTTACATCTTGGGAGAGTATGAACAGTGACTCTAATTTTGAGGGATGCATGGGAAAGACATGAGCATCTGAAGGTAGTTGCTCATTGCAGCATTCAGGACTATCTGATGTATGGTTCAAGTAGAAACAGGAAGCATGTGAAACTGAGGGGTGGTAGGATTGGGAGAAATCAATATTATATGACTAAGAAAGACTGGCAGAGGCACCACTATTATCCACATTTTATGACCAACGAACAATTATTCTTGCCTTTTCATGACCTCATTTTGAACATTTTTGATAACTAGTTTTACTTTTAAATATACATTGAATCTGTTCCTAAATCTTTATTTCCATTATCTATCCTCTTGTTTATTAGGGCCTCCACATTACCTTTGGGAAATCTGGTAATGGTTTTCTAACTTACTCATTTACGCATTTTCTTGCTTATTTTGTTCAATAATTCTTGGCAATTTACCAGGAACTACAGCAATGAAGAACAAGGATGTTTTTCTGCTTTTTATGAAGCATCTCGTTTAGATGGGGAGACATGAATTGAACAAAAAAATGATGGTGGGTACTGAGGCAGGAAACACTGGGTTGACATCTTAACTAAGTGACTTCCTTTTGTGACATCTAGAACAATTTTCCCACAGTGGAAATATTCAGGTTAGTATACACCGAAAAGCAGTCCAGATGCTCAGTCCTACCTTTAGAACAGGACTGAAATCCAAACACTCTCTCAGCACCGTGGGCTCTCTTCACATCTTCTGTTCCTTCTATGGCTCCACTTTTTCATCTAGGTTCTTTCTTTTCAGGCCATTTCTTAGTCTTTTCAAACACTCCGCTATATTTTTGAAAATATTTCCTTCACCCTTCTCCACTTCTTTTCACTTGCAAAACATGACTTGAACTCCTGTGTGGGTTTTTGACTTGAGATTCTGCTGCCATGGTAATCTACATTACTCCTTCATTGCACTTCTCATTCTCCTGTCAAGCTTTGTTTTCTATTTTGCCTCTGCTCTTAAACGGTAAGTTCTATATCTGTTCAATTTCGTTGTATCCCTAGAGACTAGTAAAATGTCTAAGCAAATTACAGAATAAAAAAATTGAATCAATTCGATTTGATATTATTGCTACATTTTGGTATTGTTTTTAGAGTCTTTCATATTTGTTCTACCTTTTATTCCCCTAACCTTTTGTGCAGGCTTCGGCGATCACTGGATGCTCCGGATTGCTCATTTTAACTGTAATATGGAGTGACTAAATCATTCACGCAGCCATGGTGATCCCATCAACAGGCAAACGTGATATCATCCCATGGTTTTAAGAGAGCACTGGAGACTTCTTCTTGTCTAAATTATAAATCTTAAAATTACAACTAGGTAGAATTTCCCCTGAAGTCTTCTGGTACTTCAGTTTTATGCTATTTCATACTGTTTTATTTTTCTATATTTCGTTCCCTCTAACTGGGACACCTTCCTATCAGTCCACCCAAATGGCTGTTTGGGAAATTGCTCCTCAACTCTGAGTGTTTTCTCTACTCTGCCATCTCCTCCCAAGAGCATGTTCCAAGGCTAAGGAAAAGTTATTATTTTCCTATCTGCTATCAGTCTGCATTTAGCATTTCTTTATTAAAGTTCCTCATCCATGCTATATCACATTACTGCCTGTGCATCTGCAGTTGTTTTTCTTTGTGGACTGTTCTCTTTTAGCACTGTGCATTTTCTTGATTGGGAAAACATAATACCCAGCAAGATACCACAGTTATATAACATAGAGGCAAAATCTATTTATATTTTGCTATATTATCTACAGATTGATTTTCCTGGCAAATATATGAAAAACTGGACATTTAAATGCCTTCATTCTATTATCTATTTAAAAAGTTCTTCAAGACTGCCTCTCCTCTTTGATTTTGTGTGTCTTGTTACAAACCACTGCAGGTTAATATGTATAGCTGCCCTTTTGGATCTGGAAAACAGTGACATTTGTTATTATTCTCTATCTTTGGCTTTTACAGCCTTTCTGGCTCCCTTTCCACAGTGATCTCTAAACTATTTGAGGAGGGGGTGTGATATAGATAGCCTGAGCATTAGGCATTAAAGGCTAAGCAATCTGTAGTCTCTATGCTCTGCTCTTTAACCAGGTATGTTATGTCTCTGTGTTAAGCAGCATCTGCTGCATAAGGAAGCTCCTAGCTGAGGAACTATTGGCATGGGTAGTTGCTGGGAGCGGGAGAACCACTTTTCCTAAACAATCTTCCCTGTAGAGTGTATTCCAGTGGGTAACAACAGGCAGCAAAAATTGGACATGATGGGGAGGAGGAGACACGCAAAGTTGGGTGATAGGGAAGGAGGAGTAAATCTGGGAGGACTTGGGGAAAGACAGACACTGTGATTAAGTGCATTGTAAGACATTCTAGAACTAGTTTAGAAATAATATTCTTAATGTATACTGCTATCCAATCACCACATGGCATTCCACTTCCATAAATAATTCTTAATTTTTTATGTATCAACCAAAAGTAAATTTAATTAGCTGACAATACTATTAATGATGCTATTTTTCCTTTTATCTTTGAAACAGAGAGAGTTAGTAGGCTCACAAATTCAGTAAGCTCTTTCTTAGTGAACCTTCATAAACATCCTTCTAATAGTAAGGAAAATCTAAGCATATTCTTCTTTAGGGGTCGGGATAATAATAGCTGGTCTTCTAACAATGGTTTTGTTCCATGCAGTGCAAAAAGCCATAGTAATCATGCCTAGTTCCTGATAACAAGGACAAGCAAACACAATCATAAAGCAAGTACTTATTTGAAATCAGTGGCAAGGTGGGTATAGGTTTTAATTCTTTTGATTATTTGATCAATATTTGACCCACTCACATGTATTCTTGCTATAAAGAAAGCATAAACAAAGTAGGTTTTTGCAGCTGCATCCTTAGTAATGCTTTCATAGGATTCATCACACAAGAACGGGATTCTGTTTTCACATTCTGAGCAAATAAAGCACTAACAATCCTATGAACAGTCAGGAAACAAAACCTAAGGTAGACTGCTGGTGCCATCCCTAAGAAACTTTAATGGCTGTAACTTTCTTCTCATTTCTAGGAAAGGGGCAGTTTAAGTAATTTATGAAGCACTAACCGGAAATTAACTATGCAAAAGCATCCACTCACATAGACTCCACAGCAAGAAAATGGACCACAGCATGAAATATGTTTCCCAAACTAAAGTTAAGGTTAAAGTGTATTTTTGAGACGCAGATGGCTTACAAAGTGTAGATATAAGGAAGTTTGACTGCTAAGAGATACAGTCTGTAAGAAAGAGGATTCTCTGAGAGTTGGGGTTACAAAAATTCTGCCAACTATGCCAGAAATTACTCAGATTTTGTAACTTTAAGCCAAATCATTCTATTGCCTTTGAAAGTTCAAAAGGTTTCGTTAAGTTGAACAATTACTGCAGAAATGTCAAGTCCCCACCTTGGAACAGTTACATAATCATTGAGGCTGTTCATGCTGGAAAAAAATTTCAATTTCAAACTACTTCTTTAATTTTTCATGTAGAGAAACATAAAGATCATATATTTTAAGGTCTCCTGTTCAGATGAGCATGAAGATGTGCAGAACATTTAAAAACTGGTTAGTTTCAAGGTCTCAACTAAAAATTTAACCAGATTCCCTTCTACTTTTCCTTCACATAAAAAAATTCATTAGTGAATATTGAAAGATTTTTGAATAATCTAGGTATTTAACTATGATTCAGTTTTTCGGGCAAACTCCTTACAGAAACCTGCCATTATTGCCTACTAATTTTAGATGAAAAGAAAAATCTTCAAAATGTTTTAAAAAATTGCACATGAAGTTTGAATTCAATCATTTGGGTATAGTCAATTCTAAACCTTCAGTTATTACACAATAAAAATAAAGCTGTAACTTAATTCTCTTATTCAGATTATTAGCCAGACCTCTAACATATTCACTTTTCTTTTCCCTTATAAAATTTTTTCGTATTATTGACACTTATAAAATCTCTTTTATCCAAGAATTTTCAAATATTTTATAAGCAATCATGATCTTATTATAGACTTTCTAAGAAAGCAGTTTGATATATTTAGCTTTGGGTACATACTGTATTTCTTTAATTTGTGTCTTTCTTCTCCATGTGAATATCTCATTATTCTCTTTTAGCTTCAAAAGCAAATTAAGAACACTTTATGTAGAATCTCACATACAATATTTAAAGAAGAAACACATTTTTATGGAAAGAGATTCTTCTCTAAGAAACAAAAGCCTGTAAGGTAATAAATCATAAACTGAAAATATAAATCAAACCATGGAGAAACCCTAGGGCACAAGGAATTGTTTATAAGCAAGTTGATCATCGGAAGATACGAGGTAACTTTCTGGACATTTGGCATTGGTTTATGTTTGGAAAGATTACTAGATTACAGACATGAGAAAGTATGACAGCATAAAAAATTTGTCAAAAATGATGATTGGAAAAACATGTGGTGTGGCTAGAAGGTCTTTTGTGCAGAAAAGAAGGTGAAGAGAAGCAACCTTTCCCTCTACAAATAAAACCCAAGAGTTTTGTCTTCTGTGGTAGCCTAAGTTATTTACTATGGGAATGTTTTCCATGCATCCATTCCATTTCCTCCATCTGTCTTTAGTTAGAGAAGATTTATCATACCACACAGAGACCATAATCTTACCAGGGCACAAGCAAGTCTTTCACTCAATAGTGGTTTTCTACCAAAAGTAGACAGCTTTAGATTACTGCCCAGTAAAGTTCCTGAGAGGATTCCCTGCACTGTTTCCAACCAATTTAAAGAATTCTGAAAAGATATGAGAATATGAGCCGCTCATATTACAACAAGAATAAGAAAAAAACGACTTTGGTTGGTAACATAGTACTTGCTGTACTACCTGTAATGGTTTCACTAATGGTGACAACAAATTCACAATGAAACTCATCCACCATGAATGAGCACTTAGAAGTGGTTCTTTAGAAGATCATGAAGCTATAAACACTCTACTTGCTTGAATGAGAGTAAAGTTTTATAAAACTTGAAGTTAAAAGGAGTGCTCTCTTCACCTTCTGCTTTTTTCTGCAAAGTGAAGGATTCATCAATCATCTTTGGGAGGTATGCAACAAGACAGTAAATTGGAAGCAAAGACAGGACCCTTCTATACACAAGTCTGACATGTATTTTAATCCTGGAGTTTTAAACCTATTGAATTGGAACAAAATTCTATCCTTTATAAGTTACCTAGTATTAGACATGTTGCTATAGTAGAGCAAGAATGCCAAGTCAGCATCTAAGGCCACACTGGTGGATTTATTTTAAGGAACAATGTGTAAGGGGTTGAAATATTGAATTCCTGTGCTAGGCTGTGGGTAACAGCTGTATTTGTGTATGGCCAACATTGATGTAAGCTTTGTCACCAAGAGGATTATGTCATCTGTTCACTTTAGCAGACATTTATCTTATTCCTGCTACATTTTACTTTCCAGTTGTAAAGTTGTGTGTTTTATTCATATTCTCTTTTGGCCACTTAATTTCAGTTTGTTTTATCCTGGCCATGAAAATTGCGAGTCACATGTTGTTGTCTTATTCAACAGATAAGTGATTCTAAGATAACTACAAAGGTTATTCGGCATTTATTGTATTTTCTGCACTGTTTTAAGCACTTGCAGGTGCCCACTTATTGCATATCAGGATCCAGTAAAGAAAGCAGTGAACAGAGAGGCAATTTAATCCAGGGAATTGCCTACATAGATGTAAGAGCTGAAAGCCAACACTCAAAGTTATTGAGTAAACTTTACACTCCAGTGTGACTGGAGGCCCTTAGAGACTTGTGTCTAGAACCTGGTAGATCAAAGGAGAATGCCCAGTGTTTGATGAGATACAGCTGCTATCCTATGAATTTGAGGAATAGTCCAAAAGAGCTACTGCTTCATTTTCTAAGAAAGTTAGTGGACTGCTGAAAATATCTCCAAGAGTACAGTGTTTTAAAATAAGCTGGAAATCCAAATAGAACTGACAAAAGGAACAAGAAATAGAAAGATGGCCTTCTCTGCTCCTCCTACCCTCCAGTTGTCTTCTTTCCTCTTACCCAGGAGGACCTAGCATGAGGTCTGAAAATGTCATTTGTAGTCATTCTGTAGTATCATTGACCAGCATAGAATAGTGAAGTGGGCTGAAAGTCAGTAGATAATTAGCAAGGGCTGTCAGATCATCTCCTGGAGTCCTTATGAGGTAGATTCTGCTTTTATATCTACTTTAAAACACGTGAACCAAATGCCAGATCTTTTAGGTTAGTTTTTCCAAGGTCATCCAGTAGGAGTGGTAATGGACTAAAGACACCTGACTCCAGAATTTCAATTTGCAGCCAACACAAAGTATGTGTTTACACAGAGTTTCTTTGTCTTGGTGAATTCTTCTAAAGATTATTGCTTTTCTTATTCATTTTGAAACTAAAGTGTTTAAAGTTTTATATTTTAGAGCAGAGCAACTGAATAAATTGGGGATTATTCTGTATATAAAGAAGAAGGGAATGCAACAAAAGCTTTATATTTCTGTTGTGTACTTAATGTGCCTCAATTTAATTCAATGTATACTCATGAATTGCTTAATGATGAGAATGGATTCTAAGAAATGCACCATTAGGTGATTTTGTCATGCAAATATAGTACCTTGTGCTTATGCAAACTATGACGGCTATGACATCATTTGGCAGCAGTCTTATGGCACCATCATTGCATATATTCTTAGACAGTGACAGAAATATCATTATTCTGTGTATGTTTGGGTGCAGTGTGATGAGGTATTATTACATTACTAGGACTGATTCATTTATTTGACATATATTTTGAGATGCTCATTCATTTCACAGAAAGTGTTGAAATAGAACAAACTAGGCAGATATACACTTTTAACTTTTTCTGGCATTTGCATTTAACTGGTTCAACAAGGTGGAATGAGGATTTAGTAAAATGCAATACAATAAACTTCAATATATTAGTTATCTCATTATCATTATCATTATTTTTTCAAATGAGTAATTAAATTAACTGTAATGTTTCTTAAAGATGCAAACTTCATTCCTTCTAGTTTTACCGCCTAATCAAGAGAGCAAACGAAAAAATATATGACAATAGTTAGATTGGAAATATCTTCAGGGCTTTTTGTATTAAGAACATGTTGATGTTGAGAAAGGGTTAAGTACAGAAGGTTTCACGAGAAAGGGCTTCAAAGAAAAAGTACTATGAAAAATTCACTTGGAAATGGATAGATGATTAAAGGTTGTTCAGGAATTTTCTTTGATAGTGAAAACAACTCTCTACTTGAGAACTCTACAGGTGTTTCACAGCTAACCAGAGGATTTTCAATCGAATCTGGAAATATTGGGGAATAGCTTTGACAACAACCAAACAAGTAGTCACCAGTGCCCAAAATAAATTGGTGTAGAGTTTATATCTAAAATTTTGGTATTTCTGCTGCAGATGTTATTTTACTTGAGAGAATATAGAAGGTTTTATCAAAGATTTTTTTTTCACATTTCACAATGCTATAGTATTAAATTTAGTTAAGCTTTTAGTTTCAGGTTTTCTCTTAGGAATGCAGGGGCTATAGTTCAGCTGGTTCAGTGCTTGTTCAGTGTGTACAGAGCTCTAGGCTTGATCCCAACATTACAGAAATTGACTTGATGACACACTGACACAGGCCTGTAATCACAGAACAACAGAGGTGGCGGGGAGAGGATGAGATGGTCAAGGTCATTCTTGCCTATAAAGGCCTGAGATACATGAGACCCTGTCTCCAAAAAAAAAAAAAAAAAAAGAAAGAAAGAAAGAAAGAAAAAGAAATATAGAAAAGGGTATATTATCAAAAGCTTGGACTAAAGAAAAAAATCCTGTGAGAATGCTTTTTATCAAAAGCTGAGGTCTAGCTAGTGTAGAAGAACTGGAGACATTTCCTACTCCTCTGTGATAAAAACTAAAAGAATGGAGTGAACCCAAGAATCCAAAAGTCAATGCGATTGGAGTGGATAGAGGTATAGGAGGAGTTGAACCTTGTAGGCATGAGTCATGCCTGTGCTGTCCAGATTTGGGTAAAGCACACTCTGGCTTTTATAGGATGCCACACTCCCATCTTTACCTCTACCTTTTGCAGCATCCATAATTTATTTCCTTAAATTTCTTAATTTTCCCATCTACAGTCCGCTTCACCTTTCTTTTGTTTTGCCTTAAGTAATGACAGTTGATTTTTTTAGACATTGATTTTTCTTTCCTATTTCACATTTTTCCTGTAGCATGGTCCCTCCAAAGATTCAACCTTCAGTAAGACCTTTGTTGACTCAGCTCTGGTGCTTATCATGCCTAGGTTTTGCCCTTGGTGACAGCCCCATTAGGGCTCTGAATACAGAGACAGCTACTCTTCAGACTCAGACTGGTAATGCCACCCATGAGACTAAAATCTGCCTGTAACTGGTATGTACTTTCTATGATCATAAACTTTCTTTAACATTTTATGCTAGCTTTGAATTTTTAAAAATTCAAAATCGTTGTACAAACTTTCTTGCTTTTATAAGCAAAGCGTGATAAGCAGCATTTAAGCATTTCTTGATGACTCATTTTAATTTTGAAAATTAACTACTTTAACGTGATATAAAAGGGAGTATAAAGTTGCACTAAATTGCCACAGATAGCTATATATTGTGCATCTTATGTAATAATTATTGTCTTTCTTTTCAAGTTGTTAAGATATAAAATTAGCTGGTTTCCAAGATCTCCCTGACTTCTTTTTATCATATAATGCTTTGAATTTGAAAACCAGATAATCAAATTAACCACAAAGATGACTCTAATAACGTAGATAGTCTTTGAGAGATGACTGATGGGCATTTCTGTTAGGAAAGCACATGGTGTCGATCCCTAAACATTGATATTTATTGGTTATTTCTACAAACCTTTTAAATTTATTTTATTTTAATTTTTTTTAATTTAATTTATTTATTTATTAAAGATTTCTGCCTCCTTCCCGCCTCCCATTTCCCTCCCCCTCCCCCGATCAAGTCCCCCTCCCTCATCAGCTCCCAAGAGAGGCCCTATCATACAACAAAAGTATATGCTCAGCTATGTTCAAAGCAGCATTGTTTGTAATAGCCAGAACTTGGAAACAACCTAGATGCCCTTCAATGGAAGAATGGATGAAGAAAGTATGGAATATATACATATTAGAGTACTACTCAGCAGTAAAAAACAAGGAGTTCTTGAATTTTGCATACAAATGGATGGAAATAAATTTATTTTAAAGACAGTTTTTCATAGTTTCGAGATCGAATTCAAGGCTATGTGACTGCTAGACAAGCACTCTACTATTGAGCTATACCTCCAATACCTTAACTCACTTTTTAATTTTTATTTGGGTTCTCTGTACTGTGTGGTTCCCATACCTCCAAAAATGATGTGATTTACTAACATTCCATGTCATAAATAAATAAGAGGTCTTCAGGGCACAATAGGTCTAGGTAATCATGGGTTTGAATCTTGATTTGTCCCTTACTAACATGAAACAGTCTTGCAGCTCTTCTGAGCCTACCCATCTTGACATGTGTAGCATTGACAAATGATTGCTCTCTAAGATCTCAAGAGAGATAAATAAAGTAAATATTCTACCTAGAATTCTTTGTGTGTAAAAGAATCTTAAAACATGTTAGCTACTTCAATAACTGGAGAGGTTAGCTGTTCTCATATAGGTCCAAAATCCAGTTTTAACACATGGTTTAATGGAAAAAGACCCATGAAACATATGGGGTAAAAATTGATTAGTTCTCAGAAAGGAGCAGTTTAGCTTTGAGAAACCAAACCATATTGTTTACCATATGCAACCCCATATGCAAATGCCACTCTTAATATATCAACTATCTTTATTGCTACATTTTTCGTAACAAAATTCTCTCTTCACTCCCTAGAGCATTACTGTAGTCATGACCAAATGGCCAACGGCCCAGTCACTGAGATCCAGTTTTTAGTGTCCTCTGCTCTATGCTTGTCTCCCCTTAGCTCTTATCCTTTGCAAAAGGAAATTTTAGTGGCACATAGCAAATTTAAAACCAATGAGAATAATTTAACCAAATCTAGGGGGGAGCAGAGCAGGCTGGTTGGAATGCAGAATGTAAAGTGAAGTGGTAATGTTTCAAAAGCAGCCTTGGTGCTACAAGATTGGAGAGACTGAATAGATTGGAATGTACCTCCAGGGTGAAGATGTAGTCAAAGCCTGGGACCTCACTCTCTACAATTTTGGGGGTAGTACCTAAGTAATCCTTGAAGCCAAGAACCCAATCTTCTTTGCTGGAGGAAGTTGCAAGCCTAGTCCAATGCAAGGCCCACTCCCATCCTCTGAAATGTGTTTAAGCTTTTTTGTTCCATGGGTTTCTATGTGGGGGTGGGTGCACAAATCTGGCTTGCAAAGTTCCACATGAGAATGATGGCTCTTACATTTTTAAATAATCGAAAAATATCAAGAGGACAAAATTTCATAATACACAATTTTTTTAAAAAAATTCAACTATTAATTCTGCTAAATAAAATTTAATAGTGCCAGCCATATTGGCACTTTTGTGGGTTGTATGGGATTTGTTTTACACAGCAGACTTGATCAGTGGTGAAGAGGCTATTACACCAAGGCGAAAATATTCATGGTCCAGACTTGCAAGGTTGTTGCTAATCACAACCCAAGGATATTTCCTGAGGTTCTTATCAGACCCCAGTGACATCAACCTGCTGATCTTCCTTTCATAACTAAGACTTTTGGTATGATCAGCAGACATCCATTTATATTCTTATATATGGCATTTACTGAAAGATATTAAAAATCCTTTTCAGAGATGGCTATAGCACTCCAGTCCAGTATTAATTGTGCAGTGCTGATTTTTCTAACTTTCAATGACTGCAGGGAGTTTAATCAAAGCCATATTCTCAGGGTGAGTTCCTGCTACTCCTGACTACAGCCACAACCTTGGAAGCCTCACAGTGGATTTATTTAGTCTCCACTCTCTTGGGAACGCTCAGTAATATACCTGAGCTAATATTTGTTATGGCTGCAGTCATTTTCTCTCCTTTATTCTCAGGAGAGAGAGAGTGTGGCCATGTAAAGGAGAACTCTGCTTCCACTCTGTGACACTGCTGGGAAGGGGGGGAAAGCTGCAATCATTCATTTCTCTTGTGTGAAGCATGAGTGGAGGAATAACCAAGGAGCAAATTTATCAAGTGCCCATCTGTGTAGAATGTCCATGTTTAATTTAGCTAAATACACACATACTTAAAAAGACAAAGCCATTATCCGCAGGAGTCTGGATCTGAAATCAAAGCATGAAGGTCAGAACAGTTTCATTTTTAAGTAGAGACTAAAACCCCGAGTGCTGCTGTGGTCCAGATGCCCCTGTCTTTATCTGTACCCTATCTTTGCTTCTGTGAACTTATGGTTCTAGAAAAGCACAGAGCATCCTTCTCACCTTTGAAACTGTGTTACTCACTTGATATCATCACTTCGGTGTCCTGTATGCTGCAACTTTTCAGACAAAAATCTGTCACATCTCAAAAACTCAGGAAAAGTCTCACCTTTTAAATATATCTGCCTTAAGTAATGTAAATAAACATTAATCTCATTGTATAATTTTCAACTGTTTACTTTGCTCTTAAATCTAGTTTGTATGTTAAGTATTACGTTTATGATTGTTCTGCCCCAATTACTCAACTGAATGTACATTTTTGAGTCCAATTAAAGAATATATCTTTATTTGTAATGGAAATCTCCCCCCTCTCTCTCACACACACTTACACACACACACATTTACAGAGTAGGAGAAATACAAATATGAATTGACCTTCATTATTCAGAGATTCCATACTTGTGAATTTAGCTATTTTTCAAATTCACTTGTAATTCCACATCCGTACTTAAAACATTCACTCATTTATGGGCGTACATGGATTTGAGTTGCACAGTAGACATTTTCTGTACTCTATTTCAGTTTCCAGATTTTAAATAAATACCCTTTATACAGATTTCTTAGCAACTAATTTTTTTCTTTTAGATACTATTTTTGGGTGAGGTGCCGTTTAAAATATTTCTTGCCTGTGTGCTTGGTGCTGTCTAATAGCTGTTTAAGATCCTAGGATGGGCTAGACAATCTTCGCTTAGGTGTGGGTTGTGAACGTAGGTATGGCTGTGAGTTCAGTGTCAATTAATGGGCAGTGCTGATAGAATATAGCATCAAACACAGTCACACAGAAACCAAGGTCATTTGCTGGTTGGCTGACGAATAAACCTACCTTGAGCAGAGGCTTAGCTGAACCCTTCTTTGCATTCCCTCTAGGGGAAACTGTTCAGCCATCACCAAATCCAATGTTCATAATGAGAACAGAACTATTGTCAATAGTGAGAACCAGTAGTGGACACACAAATACACATCACATCACAGCTCACAGAAGCACAGCAAATCACACCACACACACATATACACACACTACACACTACACACACACACACACACACACACACACACACACACACACACACACACTTAAACAAAAAGGCTGAAGCTAGTGGTAGTGTCTTCTCGGGTCTTTATGTGGTGTATGTCCTACATAACTTTCAATATCTCAGTTTTTCTACTTCCTTCACCCTCTGTAAATATCCTCTTGACATTTGATTAACAGACAAACAATCCAGAAGATCAAAGAAGCATGTTATCTGGATTTGGATGAGAAGCTATTATTACACTGAATTTTCTCTCCATTTCAGCACTAATCAGTATCTTGATTTCGCTTCAGTATCAATGTCTATAGTGAAAGGAGAAGAAATCAGAGATTCTAGATATATAACCCCCTTACCTTCTCTCCTGTCCTGCTCATGGGATATATTGCTAATTGTTCCTGGTACTCCTGCTGCACTCTGATGTGATTATGGACCGCTCTCCGGCACAGTGCTGTAGGAGGTGACTAACAGCAGATCAGAGTGTGGGTGTTGGGCTCCATATCACCATAAACAAAATATGTTCTCTTCTTCTCCGATGGACTCATATGCACAGTGTGGATTCTATATCAATTCAATAAAAAGCTCCAAGAAAGTCATCATGTGTAACTCGGCAATGTGGCGTAAACATTCATTGGCTCCTGCTGGGTAGGCAAGGCAGTCAGTCTTCACAGTGTGAGGGGCAATGCACCACTAATAATGAATACTACTAGACAGTGTTTCCAAGAATCAAGTTCATCCTGCAGTGCCTGATTGCCAAGCAGAGCAAAGCTAGAGCACATGAAAACTTAATTGTCATCTCCTATTTGTCCTCTCCCATTCCTCCCTGCCAAAGCTGATTTCCATCATTGCTGCATGCATGGTGTCTCCATTTAAAAGCAAGACTCAAACTGTAAGTATTAATGCTTTGCTCTTAATATATTATAAAATCAAATTTAAAATCGACTTAAAACTTTCTACAAGACCTCAAAAAAATACTGGGAGTGCTGTGGATATTTTGAATAAATGAGTCAGGAATATTTTGAAAACATGCATATTTTGATGGGGTGTGTGTTTTCAGTTTTTTATTTTAATGTTTTGTATTTAATGAATAAATTCAGGAAAGTTATTTTATTTCACTTGTGCCATTAACAGATTGCATTTAATCTCTCTTCCACATCTACTGACGATATCTGGGGTGACTGACACATTTTTATGGTATGAGGACACTTCCCTGTTTAGACATAAGCATCCCAGTCCCCCAGATAAGCAAAATGGAATTCTCTCTTTCATCCAGTTTGAAATTCTGCCTCTCTCAGATCAGGGCTGGCCAAGGGCCTCCCATACCTGTAGTGGGGGAGGATGACTTCTGCTTTTTTAGTATTCTCTGCTTTGTCCCCTCCTTCCTCACTCTTTGCTTCAGACTCCTCTAGATAGGGAAAAGAGGCAATCAGAGGAATATGAGTAATATTGCTGGCCTCTGTTGGCCAGTGTTCTCTCATGAAGGATATATTTTTGAGGCCAGTTAAAGTCTGTCACTTCTATTCCACCCCTAAACTCTGTTTCTTGCATTCCTTTAAAAATTTCTGCCCTGAAAATTGTAGTTCTTCCTAAAGTTTTGGTCAAGGTTGCTTTTTGAGGTCCTCTCCTGTCAGCAAGAAGCTCTCAAGGAGGAAGTCATTACAAAGAAGCTCTAGCCAAGTTTTCTTAGGCATGTTTTTCATGGGTTTTAGGGAAACTCATGTGTCCATTTTTTTTTTCAGATTAAAAACTGTGCTATTCATTCTTTCTTCTTGTTTTCAGGCAATGTCCATGCACGGAGCTCCCAATGGACTAATATCACATTTCCTAAAGAACTCTTTTACTGTATAAGACCTTTGTTCTGTGATGGCATTCAACTCACAGTCCCAAGCTGGGGGAACTGACTACACAAAGTGTTCAGGGAAGTGCAAGGTGCTGCTTCCAGAGAGGTGGCAGATGCACGCGTCTCCCTGCTATCAAAGGAGCAGAAAAGTCTCTTCACTGATTAGCCTCTGTCGTGCTTCTTCAGTGATAAATATTGTTTGAAGTTCTTATCTCTTGCAGAAGGTAGAGGTGGATCACAGTTCAGAGGCTACAGAGGAAAGTATTGAGCAGCCCTCAGCAGATCCCTCGGGTTGACTGTGATACTACACTTGGCCTTCATCATCCTTGGGTTTGCAGAGCATCGAAAGGCAGAAATCTATAGAGCATCCACAGTGTATTACCTAACCAACCCATGCCTACTTACCCTGTGGGCTGGTTTATATTAAATTCATAAACGCACAGAAATGAGAACCATCAGTGTCAGTTCATTCATGCACATGCTTAAGTTTCCTCTGCTGCATCACGTTGGTAACTAACTCAGTCTCAGCACCCCCAGTCATGGCAACAACACATTGTATCTGGATACAGCCATCGTTACAAATCTGCCCAAGTGTCAAGCTAAAATCTGCTCTGTAATTTTTACCCAGCATGCCTCCTTGTTCTCTTCTTTGAAGCTAAGCTGGACAAGCTGTTCTGTCCTGAAAAATCTTTTATGTGTGAACCTTGAAAAATCTAAGGATAACAGAGATGTTTTTCTATTTCTTGAAGACTCGAGATTCACATTGATTTTAGATGCTCCTTAATGAGAATGATTCAGATACTGCCAGTACAGAGGCTGTTTGGATATAATTTATTGCCAGATGGCACATCACCTACACCAAGCAGAGTGGATATTTTAGAATACATTGCTTTTAAAACCCGCCCTTGCTGCCGCCATGCCTCTTTTCCTTGCAGAATCCTACTTGTTCTCTGGAATTCAGACATCTTGCTTTGTCTTGCTCTTTCCCTTTCTGTGGTCTGAATAGTATCTTTACTTTATACGCCATTATCTTCATAGGTAGCTTATCGAATGGTAAAATTATTAAATGCTAAGATCTTGGCACAGGGATAATATGCCATTAATCTAGGTTTCCCTGCATGGTCATCACAGACTAGAGATTTGATAAATGTTGTTAGGTGGATAAACAATTGACTGAATTCTACCATTTCCATTAGCTATTTTAGTGCCGTATCATATGGCTACACAATGCTGCGTACCTGGACATTACCCATTTCTGAATGTCTTTTTTTCCATTCAGCTAAATAAAGCCTGTGCCATTATACTTGCTGTGATGCCTATTTTTGACTGTAAACTTTACTACATCTGTGATTAGCTAAAACCCCCAAAAGACACACCATTAAGGGATTTTTGCTTAATTTGAAATTGGAAGACACCCCTTAAATCCAGATCTCTTGAGGGTTAGAGACTTCCATCTAGTCCTCACCAGGAAGTCCCTTCCTTCACTGGCATTAGAGCCTTCTTCTTTGGGATGTGGGCAAATAGTGAAGACCAGCTGAGACTCAGCTTCATAGACTGAACAACTACTGGATTCCTGGATCTTCCTTTCATAGGCAGCTATTGTTGGATAAGCAAGACCATAGCTTGTTAAGTCTTTCTAATAAGCCCCCTTATTAAAGAGAGAGAAATTGATTCATTCTGTAAATTCTGTTACTCTAAAGAACCCTGACTAATACATTTACATTTCCTGTTTAAATTTTAATTATACACATATATTGAAAAATCAAAATTTGAAGAATGTATTTTAATGAAAATATTTATAAGTTATTTAAGCTTTTTTAGTTATTGTTTTACTCCGTGCTGATTGTTCAGCCCAGAGCCTCACACACGCTCTTCAGGTTCTCCACCAACAAGTTATACTTGTTTCTGAGCAATTTATTAATTCAGAGTAAGCCTTGTTTTATTAGCTGTTTATCCATAACTTCCTAAAATGTCCCCAGTGTGTATCTAGAAATCAACAAAATAACAAAGTTAAGTACCTCTTTTATTTTGGCTTTTGTTTTTGGTTGATAGTAAAGGGGACTGTGGGAGAAGAAAGAGCTTCTCATTCCTACTCCCAAACCACGTGTTTTGAAAGACTGGATCCCTTTGTTGATTCCTGTCTACAGCTCTTCAAACAGGTTCTTTTGCTTTATTTCTGTGTCTCCTCTTCCCCAAAGCCCACATCAACTTGTTCATTTCTGAAAACTATCGTTGGGCGTAAAGTCATGCAAAACAGCCTCTGAAGAACTACAGCATGTTCTCATGTGTTGAACAGGGCAAACAAAGAGGAAATCTACTCCTCCTGGAATAGTCTATCCTTGGCTTTACAAGCGGTGTGTAAATAGAAGCACAGAAATGCACGCTTGAACTGGGCATGGCTGTGCAAGCCTGTAATCCCAATATTTGTGAGGTGAGGGGGGGAATTCGGGAGTGCCAGTCTAGCTTTGGAAACCTATGAAGCTCGTGACTAGCCTGGGTTACATGAGACCCTGTCTTAGAAGCAAGCAAACAAATGTCAGAGGATCGCAATAAAGTAGTCCCACATTAGCTCAGAATTGAGTAGAATAAAAGGGTTCTTTATTTAGGGGTAGATTCGCAGATCAATAGTCCTCTGCACCAGCAGGCAACAGAAACCCAACCCAGCAGCCGCCAGAGAGAGAAGGGGGGGGGCAGAGTGCACGTTTTTACATTTGTTTTTATAGTAGCCAAGACTATGCCAAAAGTGGTCCAGCATCTCAGAGACCACTGGCTGAAGAAGTTCCCCCAGCAAAAATGTAATTTTGACAAATCCTGTTTGCAATGTATAAAGTGCTCTGTCTCATTACGAAGAGTTTATTGTGACTGGTCACAATTTTAAGTGTAGTAAATGTAGCTTACAGGCTTTTTTTTTTCTCCCCATACAATTGCCTTTCCATTTACCAAGCCATTGTTTATTGTATGCTTGTCTCTCTGGATCCTTATTTCCTTAGTGGGGAATAAATGCCTCTAGCTATCTACTGTATTTCTGAGGGAAAACCAGTTGAGGCTAAATGTAAACTTATCAGATTTGACTGTTTAAAATTTGGCAGCAGAGGTGGCTAAACACATAGGATGGGAAATAAACATGAGGGATTGGTGGGAAACAAATGGGATGAGTCGGGAACCACTTTGCCTATGGCCTGAACTACTGCTTTGAAGTATTTAGAGTTCTTGTGAAAGGGCTGTTATTATAACCGAAGCTGGCTTCTCATAGCCTTGTTATGTCCACTGGAGGAATTGTGCTTCGTCCAGGAGTTTAACTTCTATTTGTCATCAGCCTTGTAAAAAGTGGCTCTGTTTTTCTTAATCCCTATAAACACTCCAGACCCACCGGTCTGCTTCTTTTAAGCATTGAGCACATTGTTGGTGCTCAATAAATGTTTAGCAGTGGGGATACTTAGGTTTAACAGCTGCAACATCGACTCCAAGGACAGCTGCGTTTTAATGGTGTGTGAAGTGATTTATGTGTAAGCTGCTAAAACTCATAACTAAAGTACTTAGCACTTGAGGCTCCTCTGGGACCAAAGGTGATGGATTAAGGTAAAACAGTTTATTATTTAATTCCAAAAGAAGTAAATTACCCTGGCCTAATGCTCTTTGATGTTACTGGTGAACTGCTGTGGTCTGATGCTCCGCAGCCATCAGGAAGCCTGGTCCAGTGGTTGGAGCTGTGGCCAGGGAGGCAGGAGTCCTGGGTACTATTTCTGGTTAACACACTGGCTTCCTAGGTGACCTTGGACAACTCATTTAAACTCTTCCTCCCTCAGTCTCTCGCCCTAAGTGTTGAACAGGCTCTGCTTTTCAAGGTTCATCCCTGAAAGGACGCTTTAAGGGTAAAACTTTCAAATGGTTTATTTGGTGATAACATTTTTGTAGGAATGGGTTATTTGTTTTCCTCCTAGCTGCATTGTTAGCTGTTAGAAAGGCAGTATATATTAATATGTCCTTAGGCCAAATACACCAAGCACATTCTCAGCTGTGGACACAAGTGTCTATATGTAGAACATGCACACACTGCCAGGGACTTACTTCATCCAGGCTTACTTGTTCAAACATACTTATTATGAATCTGTCCTCATCATGTTTAAATAGTTTTTGAGGAAGCTAAAAGAGCCTTATCTATACATTTGGTCTAAATATTTGGATTGTGAATTTCTTTTGGCACATAGAGAACAAGGTCATATGTTTGGGCAAATAACCAATGTTCAAAATTCAAGGCTTCTACAGATGCAACAGATGAGTAAGATACAGAAAACAACATCCTTGTCCTTTCATTCGGATGAGCTAGTGCAGACATTTGACCAGATCCTTCTTAGCTTACTGTAGATTCCAGAAATGACCTCTCAGGCTCCACCTTTTTGACGATTCTTGATGGACACATAGCAGCTCCAGTGAGCCATGCAAATCTTTCAGGAAATGGTAGGTATGCATGAGGTGTGGTGTGCAAAGAAGAAAAAAATACGTAAAAGAAGAAATTATTGAATAAAATATATTCAGTCTGGTGATTAGTGCATTAAAATATCCCAGTGGAATGTTTTCCTCTGAGTTTTTGTCACCAAAACGGGCTGGGCTTTTTCTGGGTCTTGGAAGGTGTCACTGGCTCTGATTCTCACACAACCCTTAGGACAAGAGTAACTAGCACACACATATATTGTTCAATAGTTCCTGTACAAGGAAATTGAATTGGCCTTGAAGGAATAAAAAGATTCTGTGGGCAGCATAAATACACTCAGATGTTTTTTGTTGTTGTTGTTTAGGGTTTTTGAGTTATCATATTTCTTCTTATAGATAGTGGGTTAGAAACTGCATTATGATTGGTTGCTATCTTGGACTTTTTAATACCATTTTCAATTTTCATTCTGCATCTTCTGAGAACAAGTTGCTAACATGGATAAGATTCTCATGCATATCTACTGCATGAAAATAATTTGTTAGTCATTTATTTTCAGCTCTAATCAATGAATTAATGATTCTTAGTTTTCAATAAAAATAACCATCAACCATGAAAACCAATTTTAGAATTAGAAAGTTTTATAGAAACAATAAGTTAGATATTGTGGGTACAAGGCTCTAGTTACAGCACAGCAGTGGATAATATGCATATCCAACGTCATCACTACTTTTATGGGGGCATGTTTTGATAAATCTGAAGTTTCTTAGAAATATAACTTTTAGATTTCAGCAGAAGAGACAACATATACTAAGTGCCAACAAACCCTCATCTTCTTGTAAATGAACCAGCTGCTGGACAAAAAACAAAGTTGATAACTACTGAGAAAATTCAGTTTTTATTTCAATGCATTGATCATGTGGGAAATTTTAGAGGTCAATAATGGATTGGTTCATTTTCCTGATGGTGGGAAACCCAAGGACCAGATAGTAAGGGGGATTTCCTGAAATCAAGACACTGAACCAAGTTTCCCCTGCTTACATCTGCCGGAAATAGTTGGGATCCGTTGAAATCACATAAAAAAATGAATTATACGATTGTTTATTATTTTCCATTCTTGAGAATTTCATATATTTTCTCACATTTTTTCCTATTCCTCAACTCCTAGATTGTCTTCACACTGGACTTTGTGCCTTTATTTTTCTCTCTAAGGAACAAAATGAAAGAAGAGAAAAGAAAAGGAAAAAAAAGCCTCTGAAAAACAGGGAGCCCAGTTTGTGTTGACAAACCACTTCTGCACATGGGGCCTGCCTTGGGGTATGGTTGATAAATTCATTGTCATTTCACTGGAGAAAACTGATTTTTCATCTCTCTACAGCTATCATTTGGGAAAGCTTCTTGGCTCTGGGTGCTATTTTGTGCTAACTTTCCTTTCTCTTTGCTTAGATTTTGTCTGAATTGAGATTGTGTAAGTCCTGTGCATACAGCTGTTGTTCATACAGCTATGAGTTCATATGTTCATCGGCCTATTGTGTCTGGAATATTTTTTTAATCAACCTTCACTTCTGGTTTTCTGCTCTCTCTTCCACTAAGATCCTGAACTTTGAAGGGCGGGGTAGGATAGCAATATCACATTCAGGGCTGATGATTCAAACTCTTTCATTCTCTGTGCTTTTTCCAGCTGTGGATCTCTTTGTTAATATACTGCAAGGAGAAGCTTCTCTGATTAGGACTGAGTAAAATACTGATCAAT
Organism: Microtus pennsylvanicus; assembly: GCF_037038515.1. Taxonomy (NCBI): domain Eukaryota; kingdom Metazoa; phylum Chordata; class Mammalia; order Rodentia; family Cricetidae; genus Microtus; species Microtus pennsylvanicus. The sequence goes on along the minus strand of NC_134579.1, from coordinate 56,155,637 downwards.
GAGTGTAGTAGTATGTCATTAGGAGTCATTTTATTGTTATTTTCAGTTAGTGGAATAATAGTAGTGGGCTTTACTCTGTGGCCAGTGACCTATCTACTCTCAGGTTCTTGGCCTCATTTACAGTGCCAGATATTCCATCTCATGGAGCAGACTTTAAATACAATTTGAAAAAAGAAAAGTAAAGTGATTGGTAACTTCCTTAACATTTGTGCCATATTTTCCTTATCCATTCTATGGTTGAGGGGAATCTAGGTTGTTTCCAGATTCTGGCTATTATGAATAATGCTGCTACGAACATATTTGAGTGAATGTCCTTGTAGTGTGATTGAGCATCATTTGGGTATATGTCCAAAAGTAGTATTGCTGGGTCTTGAGGTAGATTGATTCCTAATTCTCTGAGAAACTGTCTTACTGATTTCCAAAGTGGCTGTACAAGTTTGCACTCCCACCAGAAATGGATGAGTGATCTCTTCATTCCACATGCTCTTCAGCATAAGCTGTCATCAGAGTTTTTGATCTTGGCCATTCTAAAAAATATGAGATGGTATCTCAGAGTTGTTTTGATTTGCATTTCTCTGGAGGGATGACTTAGCCATTAAAGGCTAGGCTCATAACCCTATTATTTGTACTGACAGATTTATTTGGTAATGCAAGATGTATAGTGATGTATTATCTCCTATATTATATAGTGACTTTATTTAAATTCCTTTTAGGCTATGCTATGGTGGCACAAGTCTGTAATCCCGGCACCTAGGGAATCAGAAACAAGCAGATCTCTGTGAGTTTGAGGCCAGCCTAATCTACAGAGTGAGTTCCAAGACAGCTAGAGTCGCACAGAGAAACCCTGCCTTGAAAAACAAAGGAATTTCTTATATATGTTTAGGAAGCTTTCTATAATAGTTGGCTTCCATTTATGCCTTTAGTGTTAGTTACCTCTCCCTGTATTCCTTCCTCCACCCTGGCTTTCTGTTTCCCACACTCATTTAATTCTACTGTTCTAATTTTTTCTTTATCCCTTTATATGACTTTGTTCTCAAGACCCTTGTTTGAAAGATAACCTCCTCTCTTCTGGTGTTTTACTAGTTACCTAACCTCTGTGGGTATTGTAAATGAAACATGTATATCAATGCATAAAAGCCAACATTCAAATGTAATAGAAAGCATATTAGTTAACTTTTTAGTATGAATACAATAATATTTACAGACTTCCAGGTTTTAACAACTTTATGTAGCAGATTAAACTAACCACAAAGAAAGGGTATAACTTGTCCTAGATCACACAACTAGGAAGTGGTAGGAATGGGACTATATTATGCAACCCGTTTCTACTCTCCATTCTCCCACCACCACACTTGATTCTTTCTCCTACAGCCTTGTGAATGCTGCAGAAATTGCCAACAGCCCATGAAACACTGCATTTTGCCTGTGGACCTGGGTTGCTATTGTTTTAATAAGGAAATTTACTTTGGGGTGACATTGACACATGTGGCTTTTCGTTACCCATGATATACTCAGCTACACACACACACACACACACACACACACACACACACACACACACGTGTGCATGCGCACGAATACATCAGTTTGTAATGAAACTTTCTGGTGAAATAATACTATCGCAGAATTTTAAAGACTGTTAATAATTTTGATTGACCCATTAAAAACAAAAATTGTCAAAATTGTGCATATTAGTGGAATATAATGTGATGTTTCGACATGTAAATATTGTACAGTGTTAAAATCAAATTAAACTAGATAATTCATAGACTTTTTGATAATATCAAGAAATCCAAGATCTGAAATATTATAATACTCGAAGCACCTACGAACATTAACAGAGTGAGTCGATTATTTGGAGTAGCAGGCAATTTTATGCTGGTTCCCTGCTCCTTATAGGTGCCAAGGGAGTCAGTAGGAGGTGGTTCCTGGAGAACATAACATGTATGCATCACAATAGAGTACTCCCAACCTTAAAGGTTAGAACAAAACCTTTGCCCAACAGCAGATTTCCCATCTTTATATTTATTGTATTGATCAACAAGAACAGCTTGATATCCAGGAGTAACACGTTATATGTCTTCTGAGGCTTTTATGATACAAAAGATCATGAAAGGACGGTTTTGAAAAGAAAGTTGGGATAAAATCTGCTAGTAGTTCTATTGATGAGACACCAATAGAGACAAGAGACTCATTACCCACTGTCCCCTACCAGCGTCTTAGTCTGTGATCCATCCCATTGTAGTTGACTTGTACAAAAATTGTACAAGATGAATATGGCAGATTTTGTATGTGTTTCAGTGTATATATTTTGCTACTGGCAAAGTGATTTTGTTGGCTCAAGAATAATGGAGCTTCCTAAACCAGATATTGCTAGTTTTTAGAGAAACTAGACTTATGTTACTGAGATATTTAGGTGTTTAAAGCCAATACCAAATATATAAATTGATGTCTGAAGGAATTTTTTCTTATAAAAGAAAGAAAAAAATTGAAAAAAAGTTTTCTCTAGTTTTTTAAAAAATATTCTTTGTTTATAAGTAGTTACTTGATTGGGAACACAGACATATGAGGTTATGTGCTGGCAATCTCTGGCCACTAAAGGAAAAATGTCTTTAATAACATCTTTTCTATTTTAATGTGAAAGGATGATCCCGACTCATGTACTCCTGTGGTGCTTTGAGGAAGATGTACCCCTTGTTCCAGGCACCCTTCCAATAGTTACCCCCTCCCCCCAGTTGGGGAGACTTAGGAATTGTGACCCTGTAGGAGCCCATAACTTCAATATGGGCTGGAAGCACGCTTTGGCAATTTAAATCTTGGTTCATTTCTAGTTTGCTCTCTTTACTTCCTGGTTTGAGATGTGAGGTCTCAGATTTTAGCTGTCATGTCTGCCACCTTCTGCTCCACTCTTGTAGCCATCATGGTCTACCCCTTCTGGAATCATATCCCAGATAAACCCTTCTTCTGTAAGTTGCCTTCATCATGGTGTTTTATCCTTACACAGAAAAGTAACTGATACAAGTACATAGGAATATACTAGCTATGGTAATACAAATTTATATCATAATACAATCTATTAGAAAGTGTCACGTGTGCAGTGTGTAAACTCTACTGTGCCCAAATAATCATATCTCTTTCTTTCTTTCCTTCTCTCTCTCTCTCTCCCTCTCTCTCTCTCTCTCTCTCTTTCCCTCTCTCTCTCTCTCACATGTGCACTTCGTATGTGTAAATTGTATGTATGTGTATATGTTCATATGTCTGCACATGTGGATACGTGTGGGCCCACTTAAGATTGAACTCATGTTTTCTTCTACCAATCTTTTCCATATTTATTTATTTGAAGTTTATTACTACGTTTATTTATTGGTCCATATGCTCACATGCTACAGCACACATGTGGAAGTCAGAAGATACTTTGTGGAGGGTCAGTTCTCATAAACCATGTAGGCCCAGGGACTTGAACTCAGAGTTTTAGCTTTGGTGGCAAGCACTTTTGCACACTGTGCCCCTTGATTACTTCTTTATCCTATCTGTTGAGAAACAGTCTCTCACTGAACTCAGGGCTCACCAACTCAGCAACAATAGCTAACAGCAAACTTGAAGGATTCTCTGGTCTATGCTTCCCTAGGTCTAGGATTACAGGTGCATGCCACCATAGTTCACTTTAAAAAAAACTTTTCAAAATGTTTATTTTATATGTGTGGGTATTTTGTCTGCATGCAACATGTGTGCCTGCAAGAAGAGGGTATCAAAGGCTCTGTGCTGGAGTTACAGATGGTAGCGAAACACCATGTGGATGCTTGGAACTGAACCTGAGTCCTTGCAAGAACAGCACGGAGCTCTTAAATCCCTGTCTTGTATGGGTCCCAGAGGTCTGAACTGAAGTGTCAGGCTTGCACAGTATACTCAATTGACTCATCTTCCCCGTCTGCCAAATATTGCTTTAATAAGCAAATAAACTTAATATTCACGGAATGTGTCTTACTTCAGGAATTTCATGTCACTATGTCCTGCTTCTAGTTTTTTTTTAACAAAGTAGGTTTTAACCCTTTCTGATAAATAATATTACGCCATAGAAAACTTCTTACTGTCAATTAGCAAAGAAGGGCCATTAATATATTTTGGTTATGCAGACATGTGTGACTATTGTGGCTGGCATGCCTCATGAATACTATTTGAAATAATGAAACCAGAAAACAGGACCTTGGCAGATGAATCTGAACAGATAAAGAATCTAGTAAATTATTAACTCACCGGTAAGTTCTCTTTGGGTCTATGGTGATTTTAGCACTAAGTGGGATTTTTTGGGGGGTTGTTCCACATTTTAAGAAGGCCTTCCATTTTTATCAATGACTGACACAAATTGAAAAATGGCTGCAACTGTTCAACATCCAATGCACATTTGTAGTAACTTCAGGAAGATTTCGCTCCATCCATCGGATGAGTAGGTTGTCCTAAACACAGAACATTCAACCCACCACATCTGTGTAGCAGCTGTAGAAGTTAACATTATTCGATGAGACATTTAAATCTTATTTTCAGCAAAATAAAACAAAGTGAGACCAGGAGAAGTTTTTTTTTTTTTTTTTTTTTTAATCAAAAGCCGAGCTTTCAAATGCAAGAGTTGGTGATGTGGTCAGGAGCTAAAGGTAAAAACTGAAACTGTTTAGATAACTGGGTCTCTTTGTACTTTGACCTCCCTGGCAAGCAGGGTCAACACTCACGAGGCAGTCCTTCTCCTTGAAAATATTTCATATTTTTTTGTTCACCTGGGTGACCTCAGAGATAATAACTGTCAAGCAATGGTATACATTTGTCTGGGTTTCTAATCAATTCGTGGTTATTAGTTGGGAGTTTATTTGAATGTCTAGATTTTCTAACCTCATCTACCTCCTGCCCGCTTTTAGCTCAGAGATATGTGTCTCAGAATTAATGTGAATTTAGTAGGAAAGATCAATTGAGAATTTAATTTCATGTCTAAGATATTACTTTTTTTTATTAATCACTCTTTTTCTCATATTTCTATCAATACCTAAAATATTATCACAATAACAAAAATAACATTAATATTTTTCTCACAGCTTCTGTCGATAGTTACAGAAATATCCTAACATTTTTTGGCTAGGTATTATATTTGTTTGGAGGAACCTAGGATTAAAAAGTAAAGCCCATATAGCCACAAACTAAAAACCTCAGGTCAACAGTCATTTTTTGTTTCTGTAGGTATGCTCTATGTAAGACACGAGGCTTGCTTACAGCGAAATAATCATTGAATGTTTATCTATAACTCAGACTTAACTGGAGAACCCTAACCTTATTACTGTTTTGACATAAATATGGGGATCTCTGGGGTGAGAGGAAGTCAATAAATGAAAAGCGGGTGACGTCTACCAAAGTCTCAAGAAGGCAAGGTTAAGTTTTTACTTTTCTCACACAACGTGCTGAGAACGACGGAACTCACTGGTACTCATCACAGCTCTCCCTCGGATGACGTAAGTTTTCTTTTCTCTATTTAAGAAAGAAAAAATCCCTCTCAGTACTCCACTTGGAAACCGACTCTTGCGGGGGCCCCATGTGTGACTGGCCACTAGATGGCAGTATGAGCACACCATTCCCCACCCCCTTCCCTCGTTCTGTAACCAATTTTCTGTACCTTGCCTGTCCGTTTCCTCTTTACAGGTTTCAGCTCGCCTCTTTTCCTTCCCCTCTTTGTTTGCTATTTTTACTTGTATTCAAATGAGAGGACAACCAGCTGGTTGAGAATGTCATGCAGTGCTCACAGAGGGGCTGCAATGGAAAAACGGAGCTAGCTGGTTGTTTTGGCTGAGGTGTCTGGTTACCAAGCACCAAGGGCAATACCCTTGCTCAGGATGCTGTGGGGTTTGATCAGGCTAGGCTCAAGTATGCTCCTCTTGAGCTGGGGCTTCATCTGTAGAGAGGTGTCAAGAGATGAACATATTTCGGGAGAGCTTTCCTACTGCTGTAGATCGGCGTTTAGGGTTTTCAGGAGCTGTGCTATGCTCTCTGCCAGCCAGCATAGGAATCTTATTTTTACCCATTAAAACAAAACCATATTAAACGGCAAAACTGTACGTTTAAGAAACTGATCCCAAATCTGTAGTCCGTATTCTCAAGAACTACTTATGTTAACTATGCCTCTGATTTTTTTTTTTTTTTGAGAGTCTGGCTGTAGCACTTGAAGCCCTAGATCTCATTGTGTAGCACACGGTGACCTTGAACTCAGGTCGACAATCTTCTTGCCTCACCTTCCTGTACTGAGAGTACAGTTGGCCTCCTCTCCCAGTTCTGATCTTGAGTTTGTAGTCATATTCTTCAGGCAGTTTTAGACAGTTGCATGTTTTGATAAGATGTACTTTGTTAAAGACAGAATGGCCTATAATTTTATTTCAAAGGAAGGGAAGCATGGAGGAGATTATGAGTGAAATGAGTTAAGGTCCAGCCTCACCCTTACCGGTGTGATGGGAGACTCAACCCCCACCCACGTATTCTCCTCTGGTATGCTGGTCCACAGGTGTTGTGCACTGCCCAGATGTCTGTGCAGAAAGCTGTGCTGTTGATGTTGACCTCTTTCCTTTCCTCAGAGCCTGTCCCTTAGGTCTTTCCAGACATGCATCTTGATTCCTCTGGATTTTTTTAAAGTAGGCAATAAACAGTGTGGGTTCTACTTTCACCGCTAGATTGCTGTTTACTGTCAAACTCAACTGTGAGACCACTTTTTTATTTTCCATTTTTCATGGAGAAGGAAGAAGGACTTTCTGTTCTACTGTGTTGAGAATCTCCACCCTGCACCTAGTTCTTGGCTATGTCCACCATAATTTCTCCTTGGGAACAAACAGCAAAACAAAACAAACTCAAAAAGGGGAAAAAAGCCCACCTCCCCATCAAAGGAATATTGTATGAAAAATTCTTCTTGGTAAGTCTCTGTAAATATTTTTTTTCTGAATTGTCAAAGCTTTTCCTTAATGTTAAACAAAAAGATTTTTTTAAATGGATGATTTACCTTTCCATTTCTTAAGTTGTATGTTTAATAATTTGGAATATTTATTTGAGTATGCACTTATAAAAATTTTCACTAACTTGAATATATATTAGTCATTTATTCAATAAATATTTTCTATGTGCAGCTACCCTGTTAAGAGCTATAGAAACAGAAGAAAACAAAAAGACCATAATGGGTATGGCTCTACACTCCACGGGATTTGTGATACATGTGATGGTGCATAGTAGGAGGGGAGTTGCCGATCAAGAAATGATTATAAACTCAGATATGGTGTGAAACGTTGAAAACAAACCAACAGACTAGTATTAATTATTACCACCTATTGCATAGATGCATTATTTCATTTATTTTACTGCTATACATCTCAGATCAGAAAAGCATAATATCTGAAGAGTTTAGCTCTTCTAAACAAATTATAAATTTTACAGTGTAGGAAATGTCAATAGAGCTGCTAATTGTCAACTCCCTCGAAACACTTATTCCAAAGCAAACAGTTGTGAAAACAATGTTCGGTGCCAGATGTGATCTATGTGTGATGAATAGAGTAGTAAATACAGAGAATAATATTCCCGCTGTCATGGAGACTGTGTTTGAGTGGATGTAGTAATTATCAAACAGAGCTATGAACTTTACTGCTTTAGTGGTTATTATAGAGAAAAAGAGAGATCCTTTCTCCTGGGAACAAAGGATTCTGATATCTGTATTCTATGACTTAATGATGTGTATGAGCAATTCTGTGAGTAGGTACACTGAGCCCCTGAGAACAGCCATCTCTGACTACACAGAGGTTCCAAAGGGTTTTATGCTCATGATCAAGTTTGTTTTCATTATTCTTCTACCCCAATTTATGATGAGAATATAACATCCATTTGATAAGATATCCATATTCTTATTTCTTTCTATTGATTGTGTTTTATAATGTATTTCTCTACTTATAGAACCATTTACTGTCCAAGTTTGGGAGATAATTACTAAGAATACTCAAAATTATTCTCCTGGCATTCAGAGAGTTACACAGCACACGTCGTTTAACTGTAAATGATGATTAAAAAGGTTTTACAAAGGCAATGACATAAATCTTCCTTTCAAAATCAAGATAAATTGCTGATGGACATTTTTCTTCATATGCAAAGCATTATGGGACTGATATTTTTATAGATTTAAAAAGCATGTGCTTTGAGTTGTCTCTCTGGTATAAAATGAACAAAAGTTACATTATGATATAGAAATTACTGCCTGAATATTTTTAATTTTCCTTTTCCTCACTAAAAAATGAAATGGTTGTGCAGATAGCAGCAACATTAGTGCATTCCAAACCAACATGTTCATTTCTCAGATGTATATTTCTTTTCACTGATCTCTTTTAAAAAATGACTTAAATTGTCTTCTTATATTGTATATTGTATAGGGTTTAATTTTCAAACAATGCTATCATATTGTAAAATGTTTTAAAATAAAACTGCCGTAGAGAAAATCATTTTTACTTCTTCTTTTGGATTCCTTCCTTACTCCTCTACAGAGACACTAGCCATCAGGAAACAAGTTATCTTGTTTCTATTGGTATTTGTTCTTTTCATCGGATAATGATGTCACATCTTAAGTCACATGGCAGTTAGAGCATAAAATGGATTTTCTTTTCAAATATTCCTAAACTTGCAAAGAAGGAGTTGTAGTGACTATCCAGTGTTTGGTCATGGTGTTGCTCCCAGGACAGTCCCATATGCCCAAGAAATTTATTTATTTTTTATTTTGGTTTGGAAAAACAACATGATTCTTCCTTATCCTTTTTATCTGATTAGGTAGAATATTGTGAGAGTCATAAAATATTTCACAAGCATGTGCTCCAAATCTTCTTATTATTCTCTAGTCTTGTCTGCTGAGAGTTTGAAGATTTTCTGAAACTCTTACAACTTGTAAGAGAGTTAGGACTAAAATTCAAAATCCAAGTGTGACAGTTAGACTTGTCTACTTAATACAGTTTAGAATTGCTGGGTAGTGTTGGCACACACCTTTAATCCTAGTATTTGGTAGGCAGAAAAAGGCAGATGTTTGTGAGTTCAAGACCAGTCTGGTCTACAAAGTGAGTTCCAGGATATCCAGGAGCTATACAGAGAAACCCTTTCTTGAAAAACAAAACAAAATGAAATTTAAAATCACCATTAGAAAAAAAAGCCTCTAGGTATCTTTGTGAAAGATGACCTAGTTGAAGTGGAAAGACCCAAGCTCATGTAGGGAATACCATAAAGAAAAGGAGAAAGCAAGCTGAGAAGATGTTTTCATATTCTTCCACTTTCTGACTACAAATGCAGCCTGACCATTCACTTCAATTTCCCCAATATCATGATTTCCCATGATGACAGACTGTGTCTTCTACTCATGGGACTTATTTCTGTACCTATGTGAGGCATTTTGTCACAGCCACAAAATGAAAAACTAATACAGAAAATTAGTACCGGGAGTGGGATTGTTGATGTGATATATCTATGTTATCCTTAGGCCTTTGGAGACTGCTTGGCACTTTGAGCTAAAAAGACATTGAATATTGTAGGTGAAACTAAACGGGCCATTCTGATGGGGGACTGTAAGGAAGGAATGTTGAGAGAAACAGAGACAGCAGAGGCATGTCTTGAGAGGTTTCAGAGGTTAATAAGGGCTTTATTAGGAGCTGAGCTACATGTCACTCTTGACATAGTATGACAAAGACTCTCCTTGTATTCTGTGTAATTCTTGAGAATCTGAGTGATGCTGAACACATAGGTAATAAAATAATTGTTTGACACACATTTCTAAAGAGGATGGCATTCAGGATGTGTTAAGTTGCTACTTCCTACTTTTACCTAGGTCTACAGTGAGAAGAAAGAGTGAAGCAGGAAGATATTAAGAATATGATATTTTGGTTTGGTGAGGCAAAGAATGAGATCCAATATATTGTTACAGATAAGATGAATTTGAAAGCTTAATTAAAGAGGAAATTGGTGGCAACTGGAAACTTGGGCACAGAAAATGTGTCATGAGGACAAAATCTGATTCAATAAAAGCTCTATGTTATGAAAATACAAATTCATTGAAAGAAGGAGCCTAAGCTGAGGATATACTTAAGGGATTCCTTGCTCCTTGAAAGCAAAGACTAGGGATGTTTCTCCAGGGTCAGCACACAGAATCTGATGCAATCTTGGCTTAAGGAAGCTTGCCAGCATTATCTATATGGTACTGGTTTGATTGGCATGGAAGATTTACTACAAAGGGTATTATGAAATCTTGTACTGTGATTTCAGAGTGCTGCTGAGGCCATGTTATGTGTGTCAGGGTTGAAAACCCTTCGAGGAGGTCATTTTGTTAAGGAGTGAAAGTGATGTGTGTGTTTTAATAGAAAGTCAAGAATGTTGGAGATGGCAGAATCCTGAGATGGAAATCCACTGAAGAAAGCTGTAGAAATAAAATTCAGTCAGTCCAACACAAGGACTATGGGTACAGCAGGTATCAGAGCTGGAGGAGTGTGGCTACCTATGCTTTATGGAGTCTAGATGAATTCACCATGAGCCTCAGATGCTCAACATGAAGTCCAGGATTTGGTGATTTCCTTGCTGGGTTTGACTTGTGGGTAGTGGCAGTGGAATGGGGAAATGGATTCAGGTTTTCATTTCAAGGTACCATATGAATAAAACTGTTGAAATTTAAGAGAGGAAAAATAACTATCTTCAGCTTTTATTCTTGGATAAATTTTTGGACAAGATAAACCATAGTACTAAAACGTGGGTTAATACAAGAAACAGAGCTGGGAGTCTAGGGTCCAAGTGTGTAAAAGATTCCAGGTCTACATATCAAGGTGAAGCACAATCTGAGCTACACAAGATTCTGTCTCAACAAAACAACACCCAACCCTACCTCACCCCCACCAAAAAAGAAATAAATCAAAATGAGTAGGAGAAAATCAAACACATTTTTGCATGTATGTAATACACATGACAAGAGAGAAACCAGTAAGGGAATAACTCAACATGGTGGCTTAAAACTATACTTTCACATCATTCTCGACAAAGAATAATGAGTCTGTAGAAAAATGAAGCATGAATTATACCAGTTTGGGACTTCTGTAGGATATGAAAAGAAGTTAGGCTTTCTTGAAGATTCCTGTCTCTGGGCTGATAGGATTCTGTGCTCTCTCCAGGAACTGATAATTCATATTATAGCCCCAAGAGAAGAGTGGGGCTGGGGAACCCGGGAGAGAGAGATTTTATTCTGTTTGCTGTATCCTACTTGCCTTGAATGAAAAATTACTTTTTAAGTTCAAGAAACACATTTATGGTAGCATTTTATTTTTCAAGAGAAAATGAGATACAATATATTCATTAATATGTCTTAGGGGATGTGCTGGGTTTATTTGAATTTTGCTCTCCCCTCTAATTCTTTCTTATAACTCTTCCTCAGGATGTTATTTTTCAGGTGTCAGGGCTTTTTATCCTTGCTTTCAATACCTTTGGAATAAGAGATGGAAAGAGTAGGAAAAGGTATAGGGTTTTGGTTTATGATAGTACAATGGCTAATATACAAATGTTTTGAGGCAACAGAGAGGAGTTTTACCCAATTTTGATTTGTTTAATGTCTATACATCTAGGATCTTTCTTTTTAAGTAAATGTCCATGCTTGCATATAAAATCAGACAAAAGTAAATATTTAGTTAAAATGAAAAAAACACAGGAAATTATTGATTTTATAAGCTGAACAATATCATAAGCAATATAAAATAAAGACATGCAAAATGTGTATTAATTATTTGGCACAACTTTATAATTTTTGTTTACATTTGACTGGATGTTCTTTGGTACTTTATAAGAAAATTATTTTGAACACATTTTTATGATGAATATTTTAGTGCTTATTCAATCATGATGTATTAAATGATTCTATTATTGCTCTAGGGTTTCCTAGGCATAAACTACAGACAGGTTGTAGTTTATGATGCCATTCCATACCTGTGATGTCAAACACATGGATTTTTGTTTGTTTCATGACACTCACATGAGAACATTTTGTATATTTGTAACAGCATGTTATGCATTATAAAACAAAGCCTAGAAGAGTAAGGATTCACTTTCAAATCAGTGATAAGAAACATGAATGTTGTTGCAAATCGCTTCATCTCTGGTGCCTGGAAGAATCTTCCATCAGTTGGCTTCTAAGACAATGTCCCCCAAATATCCTTTCTCTTTTGAGTATCACTTGCTTCCAGTGCACTGCATGGGGGAAGGTTTACATTACATTGGATCAATGATCTAAGAGAAAACTAACAAACTAACAAAATATGTTAGTTTTCAAAGTTTACAACAAATTCTGGTCATACGATTTCATCTATTTTCATAAGTGATTAATCAGGATGCCAAGAATTTGGACACTGTATACCGAATCTTTGCCGGAACTCCCATATTTTCATTTGTTTTGATGTTTTAGACCTTGATCCTGGAGTTTTGGAAGATAACCTGCCTATGTGAACCCTCTCACTAGTAAGAACAGAAGATCAACACAGTCATGAGTGGATTAAATAACACCTTTATGAATACTGTGATTGGAAGCACATTCATATTTATCATAGACTTAACATGGGATAGATATAGTTCATCACAAATTTAGAACATTAGGCTAGTAAAAATCTGTTTAATGGAAGTTGATATCAACTCTCAATTTGATGTGGGAGTGTCATATATCAATCTGTTGATTTCATTGGCTAAGCAATAAAGAAACTGCTAGGCCCATTGGATAGGCCCACCCTTAGGTGGGTGGAGTAAACAGAACAGAACGCTGGGAGGAAGAGGAAGTGAGGTCAGACTCGACAGCTCTCCTCTCCAGAGCAGACGCCTTCAGAGAGATGCCATGCTACCTGCTCCAGGGAAGATGCACGCTATGAAGCTCCGACCCAGGATGGACTTAGGCTAGAATCTTCCCGGTAAGTGCACCTAGGGGCGCTACACAGATGATTAGAAATGGGCCAGAGCAGTGTTTAAAAGAATACAGTGTCCGTGTAATTATTCGGGGCATAGGCTAGCCGAGCCAGGCGGCTGGGGTTTTGGGGACCCAGCCCCGCACCCCGTAATACTACATCAATTCTTTGTTGGGAATTAGAAAATTCTTAACTCTAGATGGTTAATAAATTCAAGAAAAACTATTTCAATATTGACATGTCTTTATTTTATTTTGATATTTACATATTTTCTCCTCTACTTTTGTTGGATCTAGAATACTCCCTGAAGACCTAAATATAGAAAATCGGTGCTAATTTAGTGCCTTGGGGATTTGGTGGAAATGTTCAGAAGTGGGTCTTAGTATGAGGTTTTAAGTCACTGGAGACATGGCCCCAAGGGAGTGTGTGGGTTCCTGATGGCTTCCCTTTTTGTCTCTTTTATATTCCCACCAGCAACTAAATAGTTTTATTCAGCTCTGTGATCCCAGTGATGATGCTAAATGATGTTGGGCAGAAACCTCACAACAGTGAGTGCAAAGCTAATAGAACAGTTTGATGGGTAAAGGCTGAGGGCAAGATTTTAATTCTCAGGCCCATGTGGTAGAAGGAGAAAATCATCACCCACATACAAGTTGTTTTTTGACCTCCACAAATGACCAATAAATTGAAAGAGCCCATACCCCCACACATAGATATAATCCTGCAAACAACCAAATTAATGACCAAAACAACAGCAAGAAAATGAAACAAATGAATCTTTTTTATGTTGATTGTGTTAATTAATCTCACTAGTCAAGAATAATACCACTATTACAATTTGGTTAAGTCAAATTTGAAGCAAACTTTGGTTAAATAATGGCCAGGTGGATAGACTCTGGTGAGGTCTAGACCTGGGTTTCCAGAAAATGGTCATGAGTTATGTTTCGCAGGGCCTTAAATCAAAACCCACAATTCATTGCTTTTCCACCAGGCTCAATCAGGGGCAAGCATATATCCTGACATATTTCCTGCCTATCTATTTCTCTCCTACATGTGATCAAGCATGCCCTGTGAGTTGGTTCAAACAAACTCATCTAGGGAAGTAAAAACATATGGCTTGTTACTTCCCATGATCTACAACTCCCAGTATTCCAGGAAGTTCTCTTGTCCTTGGGCAAGTGGGGCTTACATATTAGCTTTGGCTCTTATAATTGTCCCAGCATTTGTTACAAAGATGGATAACTCTCAATTTCTATCTATCTTCTCCTGTCTTCAATTACTCTAACCTCCTCTCTCACTTCTAACTTCTTCCCAATCTTCCTTGTTTTCTTTCTTACCATTTGTTTTAATTAAAGATTTTAGGAATATAAAATGCACCTAACAATTATCTTTGTTTCATTATAGAACATTTACCTCTGTGTGTGTATTGTGATTTTATGTGATATATGTAAATGTTGTGAGTGCACATGAACAAATGTGTGGAGACCAGATACCAATATTCAGATGCATTATTATGCTTACTATAATTTTGCCTTCTTTTAATACCGTGTTTTTAAAAATCAATTTTAGGTAACATAATAAACATTGAACTGAATGTCCAAAACAAAACTAGTAACAATCATCATTAGAGTGACCCTTACTGTCCTATCTCTTAACTTCCCTCTGAGCCCAAAAAAGTCTTCAGTAGTTGGTGTAAGAGGGTCTTCTTTCTATGTGTTGCTTTCATTGGTTAATTAATAAAGAAAACTGCTTGGACTGATAGGTCAGAACATAGGTAGGCAGGGTAGACAGAACTGAATTCTGGGAGGAAGAAAGCAGGGTCAGAGAGCCGCCCTCCACAAAGCTGCCAGGTCAGAAATGCTGAATCTTTCCTGGTAAGCCATGGCCTCGTGGTGACAGACAGATTATTAGAAATGGGTCTAATCAAGATGTGAGAGTTAGCCAATAAGAGGCTAGAGCTACTGGCCAGGCAGCAATTTAATTAATACAGATCTCTGTGTGATTATTCCATGTGTAAGCTAGCCGGGTTGGAGGGAACAAGGAGCCTGCCTCTCCTTTTTACAATAAGTAGTTTAAATTTTGAGTTTGTTCCCTTCAATATCCTTATATGTCTAAAAGAAATTTCCCTGTTACTATCACTTGCTTTGGAGTCTCATTAAAAAACCTCATAGCCTTCTGAGATTTTTTACCTTCATATTATTTTATTACTAAAATAATTCCACATTCCCCTGGAGAGATGATTCAGTAGTCAAGAACCACGGCTGCTCTTCTAGAGGACCCAGCTTCATGTCCTAGTTACCATGTTGTGACTCACAACAGTTTGTAACTCTAATCCCAGGGAACCTGATATACTCTGCAAGTCTCCATAGGACTCAGGCTCACATGTAGTATGCAGACATATGTGCAGAAAACTGCCCATACTCATAAATAAATGAATAAATGAAGTAAACAAAATAATCTGATGTTATTTCACACAGTAGCATTTAATTGTGCTGAATTGCTGTACTGTGACTGTAACTCTTCATTCTCCTGTAGATGAACACCTAGATTGTTTCCAGGTTTTGGTAATCACAGTCATGCTGCCGTGAATATTTTGTCATGTTTCCATGACATTCATGTGGAAACTTCTTTCAAGAGAAAATTCCATCACATATAAAGCAGCACTGACTAAAGAAGTCTTTGTAACCTGTTCCTTAAACAGTTAATATTGTCAAAATTTCCTAATATGGAAAAAAGTAGGGTAAAATGCTGCTGCTGAATAATATATTTACAACGTCTTAAATAATTATAATTGATATGCTTTCTATTCATGTATTTATTGGCTAAGACAACATCACTGTTTTTTATTGAGTTCAATGTTTTGACAGAGGTTTGTAGCCTCATTTTCATGTTTTGTTATCCTAGTCTTTTGTCAGTTAGAGGTGCTCTAAGTAGCTTCTTCGTGTAGCTTACATCTTCTTTGAGGATACTTCTCATCAGCAAACTATGAATTTAAATCCACATTATGTTCAATTTTTTCATTAGTAACTTTTTGTTTCATAAAATTTTCTTGTCTCTGAAGAAAATCTATATATATATATAGGATTCCAAAACATGCTATTATGCTACTTTGCTGATTATTTTGAAATAAGGTACTTAAAAACTAGTAAGTACAATCAAAGGCTTTCTCTGCCTCACCTTTCCTTCCAAAGATAGAACCATCTCAAAAAGTTCCTCAGTGGTCCTAAATGTTTACTTGAGTTTCACCTTTTGGGAATCCTGCCTTGGAGAGGGGCTTTGCAGTTGGCACCACATACAGATCAGCTTTGTTGTCAATCTTCACGCTGCTCACTCTGCAATGGGGTAGGTAGGATTTCGCTTTCATTGTTACAATGAAAGCATGTTTCTAGGTTTTAGCTGTCAAGTCATTCCTTTCTCCTGCCCTGCTTGGTGATTTCCATGACCTCATACTTGATAATGAAATGTCCCTGCAGATGGAGTTGATTCACAGACATTGGGTTTTTCTTACAGCAGTTCGGCTATTCTTGTACCAAATCATTTTCACATAATCATTTAAAATGCAATAATATGAGACATCTGTGACCTGATTTAAACTATTGAGCACTGAAAGAAATTCCTTGGACTTTCTGCTGTCTGTGTCTGCATGTGTTTGCTGATCACAGCTATGCTAAATACTGCGGCCCTACCAAGTAAATTGTTAGCTTTCTCTATTTTCTCTTTTTCTAAATTTTTCATCACCTATGGTGTTTTCGTACATCAGGTTCATCAATGCATCTGCACTTCCACTAATTTCCACTGATTTTAATAGTCTTTCCATAATCACATAGCCACATTAATTGGTGTCTCCTATATAGTTTTAATAAATGACTGCCCTTCGTACTTATTAGCACAGATGAAAATGTTCTTAAGCTTCCCTACGCATCAGAATTGCCTGAGTGGTTTGCTGAACTAAAGATAGCTGAGTACCACCCCCAGAATTTCTGATTCAGAAGACTTGGAGTGAGCCCAAGGATTTTAATTTCTACCAAGATCTCTCGTGAGGTCTGTGCTGCTGTTTTGGGGACACTACTGGGGGAAAAGAACAAGTATCTTAGATTCACCTTTACTTTTTACAGCTCTTGGGAATTTCTGTCTTTGTTCCCACCCTTTTGGATCATTGCTCAGTGCCTATTTCTCAATGGGCTTTGCAAGCAGGACTGTTCGGTTTTGTTCCTTTGGGATGGTAGAGAATTAGCTGAAAATTATCATCCCTGGAGAGGTAACTTAAATAACACTTAAAAGAACAAATCATGTTTCAACCTTGTGTATAACGGTACATGGTGCTATTTCTGTCTACTGGTGATTATGTTTTTGCCCTTTAGCCCCTCTACATGGACTATTCCATAAAGTCGATGAAAGCTATGGCAGCAGGAGGGGTGTCAGGAAAGACAAGCATAAATTCAGTTGGTATTCCCAAAGGGGAACAAGGATAACTAGAAATAGGTAACTAGTTTAGCTACTAAAGCAATTCCTTAAGGTGGTTAAGAGTAACTTGGAAATTTAAGGTACTGAAACAAAAATTTCTGAAAAGAGGCTGTGTCTGGGTGGGAGTGAACAAAAAATCTCTTGGAAGGACTGTATGTATCTGAAGAAACTGAAATTCCAGTGCTGTGGAGAGATTGGAATTTTCCAGGTTCAGAGGCTAATTACTTTACCTTGGGCTAGTGTTAGCCTTCAAGAACAGCTTAGGTATTCCTTGCCCACTCTGTATCTGAACTAACATCTCATGACAAAAAATCAAAACCTCTTAGAAGCTATTAACTTAGCAGAACACTAGCTTTGGCCAATCTAAGAGCTAAAAATATCAGCAGGTAGCATTTTATGCCAATGAAAAAGCTACTCCATCTCCGTCTTTCTGATATAACTACATTCATTTTAAACTTGCTTTGAATTATGAATTTCTTTATTCTGTAAAATTGTAAATTCTTCATGAAGCTGCTTCCATGGTGGAACATGGAATTTGCAGTAACCCAAACAGGTACTTCTAGAACATGATCTCTCAAAACTTCAAATGAAGTTTGCTTCTTTAAGATGAGATCTATGGTTCCTATGTCAATGGGTTGTGGTACCTGCAGCTTCCTTAACTTTTTAGCTAGGCTTACATTTTTTTTTTTTTTGCTTGGATTTCTACAAAAGTCTTTCTCTAACTGAATGTCTTGGTTCATAAAATCTTTCTCAAACTCTGTTAGCATTATAATTGCATTTTACCAGTCAAAGAAGGAGATTTTTCACTCTCCAGGTGAAGTTCCAACTTTCTAAAGGCCTATCTATTTCAACTCTTTCAACCTCTAATTAGTTGAACCCTGAGGAAAACTAATCTTTTTTCGTAAACTCAGTTGCTTTACTACAAAGGTACGTAACAAAGACAATCACATGAATAAAAACTCCATTATTTGTTTGTACAACAGAAATGAATTGAATGCCGCTCCTGCTAGGGCCAATGTTGGGCAATGACAACAGATCGATCTGCAAGATCTATCTCTTTTTATCTTGCTCTCAAAGTCTTACAGAGAAGACAGGTACGGAAGTATGTGCCCCTGTAATAATTACAACAATGATGGTGGTGATGGTGATTGTGATTTAGTAATCATCTGTACAGAAAGATGATGAGTACAATTCAATGTGGGGCTGATGGGTGGCATGAGATCTCAGGAATGCTTTGGCATGAGAAATGTGATAACATTTGCCTGTGAGGGAAGTGAGAGATGTCTCTTCTTGCCTCAGATTGGAAAGCTGGCATTGCTCAAGCAAGGTTTATGCTTCAAACTGCCAAACTTGTACAATGAACAAGTATTTATGAGTTGGCAGCTTGTTACTCAGTCTCAAAAGAGCAGGAAGCAGAGATATACATCCCTGAGAGAAAGAAAAAAAAAAAACAGAAAGAAACAAGTTTACAGGAGGAAACTAGCAATCAGTTATCCTATACATGAAATTTCTGAGTCCTAATTGTAGGCAGAGATTTCTTGTTCATTTCCTGGCAGCCCAGACCTGAAATAATCACACAGAAACTATATTAATTGCAGCACTGCTTGGCCAGTGACTTAGACATATTCCTGGCTAACTCTTATATCTTAAATCAACCAATTTCTATGAATCTATGTATCACCCCAAGGCTGTGATTATTTTCTTATTTTCTCCTCTATCTCCTCTATCTCAGCTTGGAATTCCTGCCTTGCTCTACTCTGCATTGCCATAGGTCCAAGCAGTTTCTTTATTAGCCAATGGTAACAAAACACAATCACAGCATACAGAGGGGAGTCCTGCAGCACCTAATGGCCTTACAGAGTCCTGCAAATGGCCCAAGAACCAGTAGATGTGAGGGCTACACCCACAACCCATTTGCAAGTCTGAAAAAAAAAGTCTGTAGCTTGGAATACACACCAGTGATCTACTGTGTAAACCAGAATAATAGCATTCTTGGCTGTAATGCTTGCAAAAATAACAGGGGAATAGCAGGAGGCCTGCGGAGAGCACCCTGGGGGACCGAAATGCAAAGCTTCCTGCACTTGTAAGATAATGGAAGGAAATTCCCTGTGGCCACCTGTTGTGCTAAACCAAGTCCCCTAAGGGAGAAAAATTCCACAGAGACCTGGCTCTCCTCCTTCACCAGCTTTGGTATTTTTCCCCCTTCTCTTGCTTTTTGCCTTTATTTATTTTTTTCACAAATAAAATGCAAATGACTTCAATAAGTCTTCTAATTATTAATGTGTTTCTATTTTTAAATGAACATCTGCAATCACAGGGAATATTAATAAAACTTCAGCTTTTTTTAATACAGCATCTTGTAATCTGCTACAGTTGGCCTTAAAATGCCTTGTTTCCTGAATGACTGACATGAGACAGTGAAAAAGGGAGAGAAGACATGTAAATCTCTTCTTGAACATGGCCACATTTCATCAGGCTTGCAGATCTCTTATATCAGACTCTGTAACAAGGACTGAAGGAAGACACTTGCTATAGAAGAAGAAAGACCAGCAGAGAAATTACATTTTGAGTTAGCCATAAGTCAATTTAAAGTCTGGGAAGACATGGGCGTCAGACTGAGGTCATATTTTTCTCTTTGGATTTAGTGTATTGTGGGGGGTGGTCCTTAAAATGTTCAATATTGCTATTGTTAGTTTTGGCCTAAAAACAATGTATTTTCAGGCATAGAAGTGAATGGGAGGTTAAGGATTGGGTTTTACATGGGTCTCAAAGAAGAAGATGCTAAAGATCTGGGCTCCAGCTGCTGGTAATGCAGGAGAAATGGAATGATTTATGTCCTTGAATGAGGTCTCTGTCAAGAAAAATATTAAGAATAGTCTCTCAGTTGATGCAAATAACTCCAATTAGACAAGATTATACCAAATAAAAAAATGCCCACATTTAATAAATGCCACACTCCCAAGTGGACTGGGACAGCATGGTGGGGAGAGGAGCCCACACAAACCCCAGAGACCATATGTTCCTTTTTCTGGTGTGAGCCTAAAGAGCCTGTGGGAGTGGTCCTGACCCTCCCTGGGGAAGGGGGTCAGTGCTTGGCAGCCTGGGAGTTGGAGTCCAGAGGTGGAGTCCTGCCCAAGGCAACTCCCAGGGGGAGGGAGCCTGAGATGGAACTTTCAGCTCCATTGGCACACCATTGGCACACCAAGGATGACTGCCAGGGGATGGAGTGACCTCCCAACTCAATATTACATTCCAGACTCTTTGAATATAGGGGTGTGACAAGGAGCTGAGGTGATATTTATGACCAACATTTTAGGCTCTCTTTGGATAAAGGGGCATTGGCTCAAGTCTGGCTACCTTCTGCGGGCATGAGGCAATGTGGGAGAGGGGAGAGCTGAGACTTGGCGAGCTCACATTCAGTGAGAGGAGCGGCTGGAGTGGCATCCGCTTTGCTGTCATCCTGGAGTCCTCAGGCAGCTGCCTTTTGAGGGAGATGAGAAAGCAGGTGGCTAGCAGAAAAAAATATTGTTATTATTGGCGCTATGAAATGGGGCTAGCCATGGGATGACACACAATAGCAGATAAAACCATATTTTAGTTGGCAGGTGTCCTTGATCCAGAAGAGTTGGTACCAATGGTGAAGTCCCAAGTGCTGGTGCATGTTTTGGCATTGTCTGGAGAGTACTTTGTGAGTTAGTCTTGGCCCAGGCAGCAGGAGTGACCTGTAAAATATGCTTGAAATTGGCTGGGGTTAGTGTAGCAGAACTTTCCCCCAGAGCCTGAAAGAGAACTGGAACAGATTTATGTCTAGATGTCATAGCAAAAGGCTATTGCTTTAGGTAAAAACAATGAAAGGAATTGGGGACTTTGGATTTTTTAGGATACACCTAAAACCTGTTAAGCAGACCTGTCTGTATTTTAGCAGGAAACTTTATTAAATATCATGATGTAATAAGTTAACAAAACCTTAAGTTGTCAAATGCCATTAGACAGGTCTGAGAGGGTTAAATGAGCAAAAATCAGACAGCTTTTTTAGCTATGCAGGCAAATCCAAAACTTCTCCTTGGTCCTTGGAGAATACCAGTCTTATAAGTAGTGATTGCTATTAGCTGCTGAGTACAAGAGGCCCAAAGACTTTTCTTGTGGGGGTAAGAGTTAATATACCTGTCTTGGCAGGATGAAAAGATCAATTCCCCAGAAATCATCAAGGAAGCTGAAGAAGTGGAAGACTGCTTTTTGCTGTGTGGTTGCTTTGCCAAACCGAAAGGCAAGGCCAGAATGTGGAAGGTCCTCTGTCTTCTTGGAGGAACTAAAGGGTGCTGCAGAAGCTCACATGTTTGTGTTAAAAGCTCTTTTATTAAAAGGCCATACTCTCATATCTTTAAAGGCACTTGAGAATTAGGTACCGTTACTTGTTATTTTAAACTGGGCATAGAAGCTAAATTTAGGCATGTATTTTATTCAGTTAGTTACAGTTTACTAATGTTAGTAAATGTAAGAAGATAAAAAGGAATATTTTAGTAAGTCAAAGAATACTAGCATATGTGGGTACTCTTATCAAAGATGGCAGACTAGCACACATGGATACCCTTACCAAAGATAGTGGACTAGCACACATGGGTGCCCTTACCAAAGATGGTGGACTAGCACATGTGTGTAACCTTACCAAAGATAGTGGTGAGGTTCAAATGGTGGCTACCCATGTGTTTGTATTTTTTTCAGAGCTGCTGTAGTCTGGAGATATACGTTTTACCAGTCTTAAACAAGCACATGTGCACACAGAAATATAAGTCAAGCACATTGCAGAAACACATTTACAAACTCATAGAGACATACTGTGGCCACATCATTCTAACAGGCAGACAAATAGGATGCTTTTAGAAAATATCCTGGCATAGGTGGGCGACAAAAGCCAGAAAAACATGGAGGTGATCCCATACAGTTTTAGAGTGGAAAGACAGGGGAAACTGATCCCTTGTCGAGAGTTCCAGCTTGAGAATAGACAGCAAACAGCAGGGGATGGGGCGGGGGGGGGGAGCACCAGAGTGACCCCAGCCTAAACATCAGAAGCCAGTGAAGCATAGCAAACAGCTGATGGGCGAGTACTATTCCAAAGGGGTCAGCACTTGGCAGCCTGGGAGTTGGAGTCTGGAGGTGAAGTCCTGCCAAAGCAACTCCCGGGAGGATGGGGCCTGAGATAGAGCTTTCTGCTCCATTGGCGCTCCATTGGCATCCCAAGGATGACTGCCAGGGGCTGGGGTGACACCCCCAACTTAGTATTACAATCTCCAAGATAGAATGTTGACCCATGTAAAGAAAAATGAGACCAGGGATAGATGAGTGAGCTTCTAATGAAGTGAAAGCCACACCTTGCAAAGGCGTGTGAGAACATGGAGAATCAATCAATTGCCTCTTCTCTCCACACTTGAGTTTGCTTCCTTGAAGCTTTTATTGAAGATTAAGGTGTTTTATAAGCTGACTACATGACCACTTCATGGTTTGGTTAGGAGGAAGGTTTTTTACTGTAGATATGAGAGAGAATAGCCAGAGACATCTGGAAAATTTTAGAGCAAAGAGAGAAACAAGTAGACTGCACATGGCAAACAGACTATACCTGGCAATGGGAGAGGCAGGAGCAGGGCCAAAAGAGAGAAAAAATGTGAGGAAGAGAGGGAGAAAGAACAGAGAGAAAATAACAGGGTTATAGGTAGAATGAGTAGCTGTGCAGAAGGAAGTCCATGAACTGGAAGGAGTTTAGGGCAGGTCAGAAGGGTTCGGAATACTGAGAACTCAAGAACAATCGCAGTGGGTTTTTGATCCTACTGCACGTACTGGCTTTGGGAGAGCCTAGGCAGTTTGGATGCTCACCTTAGGAGACCTGGATAGAGGTGGGCGGTCCTTGGGCTTCCCACAGGTCAGGGAACCCTTATTGCTCTTAGAGCAGATGAGGGAGGGTGACTTGATTGGGGGAGGGGGAGGGAAATGGGAGGCGGTTGCGGGGAGGAGGCAGAAATCCTTAATAAATAAATAAATTAAAAAAAAAAAAGAAGGGTTCGGAAGCTAGAATGAACTTTCAAATGTGGAAAAGATACTTGTGGTCTAGAGGCCAGCATGTACTTTGATATTCTAATAGCATGATAGACATTTGTCCCTTTTTTGTTTTGAAATTTGGGGAAATGGTGATTTCTTTTGACTTTGCAGATATGTCCAGATGATATGAGCCTATGAGCACAAAAGTTGTGTTGTGCCTTTCGGACTGCTCCTGTTCAGCATTCTGGGAACTGACTACAGAAGAGCAAAGGATACCAGGTATCTGTGCCGTGTGATCTTTTAAGTAGAGCACAAGTACAGACATGTTAATTCACGCATGTCAGTCTGGCCCTGTTTGTATAATGTGGGATGGCTGTCATTTGCATCCAAATGAGTAGCAGAATACTTGTGTGGCACAGGGATCAGGATATGAATCCTAGAGGAGATAATCAGGCACATATTAATGCTGCTGCTTATCTCTAATTTGCCATTTTTTTTATAGTAACAAGCTGTTTGGGGAAATGGCTCTTTAGGTAATAAAAGGTCAAAAAGGTAGAAAATTCTACCCAGTTTGTCTGCAGTTAAAGATTCTCTACCTACAGCAGTAAGAAGCACTAAAACCTTTGAGATATGGGACCTAACTAATACCAAGATGTTTCGATGACAGAATACCCTTGAATGAGATACAGGGACTCTAACCCAGCTTTCTTTGCTTCCAAATTGCTGTTTTCCTTACCTCCACCATGATATAGTATTAACTTGCCACTGGTCTAAAAAACAATTGAGCCAAGTGACTATATAGGTAAGCTTCTCATAAGAAGAAAGGCAAACTACTTTCTGACTACAAATGGATGCATATTAAGAGCTGTATTATAGCAAAGCCTCAGCTGAATCAAAAAGTAAAGGACAAGGCCTTTCAAAACTGGAAGGAATCAACATATCTGACAGCTACAAGGTTACTTGCCTTTGCTTCATATAATTGAATCTCTCTCTGTAAAGTCAACCTTGCAAAGTTCCTTGTTACCATCATGCATCTGATTGAATGCCACATTCAGAAACTTTAAAAATAGAAAAAGGAGAATAAAATCTATATGCTTGGAACACTTGAAGGGCACAGTCATGACATTCTCTGCTTTTTTCCTACATTAACCCAAGAATAATTTTTTTCTCTACTAATATATGCAGATAAATTAGGCTCTCTGAGATGCAATGATGACTCTCTCTTTTGAAAAACTTGCTCTAGTCCCTGAGTGTGTACCATGTGTACCTTTGTACTGTAGTTAACTTCTTGCCAATTCCTGTTTTCATCTCTGAATTCTTGCTTTGAATTCTTGAATGGTGACAAGATCCTGGAAGTACTTGGTAGAAGTTTCAGTCTTGTCTCTGTCTATGTAATCTCCCAGTCTTTGTCCATGAGTAACATGTAGTATCACACCTCTGAAACTCAGCCAGGGCATTCGTCCTTCTCAGTTGTTCATTTCTGGCATAGCAAAACAGAAATCTAACTAGCACACGATTATATGACACTCTGGGTATTGTTACAGGACAAAAGTTCTAGTAGTTCCAAAATGTGAGGCTTGCCCACCTTCTTCAGTGTGTCAATTAAGGTGAGGAGCAGTGGTGAAGGGTAGAGAATGATGTATTTAAGGTGGCCTCATTGGGAGAATAGATAACTTCAAGTGTGTTTCCAAGAGGCTGACAAAAACACTATGATTTTATATGCAAGGGAGACAAAGAAGAGGATTGCAGAGTGGGGCAGTGGTGGTGCATGCCTTTAATCCTAGCACTCAAGAGTGCTGGCAGGCAGATCTCTGTGAGTTCGAGGTCAGCCTTGTCTACAGGGTGAGTTCCAGGATTCTGTGTAGGCAAAGTTACACAGAGAAACCCTATCTCCAAAACAAACAAACAAAACAAAAACCCCCCAAACACAAAACCAAACAAAATGAAACAAACAAACAAAAAAGTAACAAAAAAAGAGGGTTGGAGTTTTCACAGTTGACAAATCAGGTAACCCTAGGCAGGATAGTGGTGGGATTCATCCTTATCACAAGTGTGGCACAAAAAGTACTGTAGAGAAAATGTTATGTTTGTGATCATTTGAGAGGATTGGTGCAGTTCCCATGGAATGGTTGTGCCTGTTTCAGGGTTTGATCCTACCATTTTGGCTAACAACCCTTGTTTTGGGGAGGGGTGGTGATCTCATTATAAAGTGGTTTTGCTTGTAAGGTTCACTGTCGATTGGAGGAAGTTTCAGTCTTTCGTTATAAATATGATGATCGATCATGCCTATCATTTCTGAGGTCTTAGATAAATGCAGAAGGAAATGACTCCGAAGGAAAATGTTAAAGAGATGAAAAATTGTATTGGACAGAGAGAGACAAAGCAAATTCAAAGTGTTTAGGCCTGTAACCTATAGTCCCTTTAAGTATTGTGTTGATGTATGACTAATTATCCCTGGACTACCTCATGTAATTACACTCAGCTTTTGCATAAAAACATGAATAGGTTGTGCTTAATTAGAGACAGAAACTTATGGGGAAACCATATGAAATAAATGAATGCTTCCCTTAAGGTAATTTATTCTCTATTTCATGTAACTACCCACTTACCTGTTCCTATACCATGTATGAATCCAATGTATATTAATTTTTATGCAAATATTTTTGGCAATAGTTAGCTGCAAATACATTTGGTGAACTGATGTTACTTCGTCATGAAACTGAACTGTGGGGCTGTCTTTCAAAGGACAATGGATCACTGCTTTGATTTTCTGATCTTCCTCACAACATTTCATGGTGACCAGGAGTTCGACTTAGCCAGTGAAGTTTTGCCACACCCGGTTTTTCACCCACTGGTTGCTTTAACCACTTAGCAATTAGAAATATAGTCAATCTTTTCTCCACAAAGTTTCTAGATAGAAATAGAAAAGCAAGGGTGATGTTTAACATGTCATGGGAAATCAACTCTGCCAGTAAAGGCAGAGGGACACATGTATTTGTGGGATGCTGTTTTATTTCAATAGCTGTAAGTAATTTTGGTTGAGGCCACCTGTTAGAAGAAGGTTGCTTCTCAGTAAAAGCATTAAGATGTTGACTCTGCAGGTTTATAACTAACTTATAGTACCAATGTTTAAAAAGAGAAGTGAGAACAAGATTATACAAACATATTTATGGTATAATATATGTTGAAGATATAATATATATATATTAACACATAAGCACACACACATATATAATTCACAATGATAAAACCAAGGAGATAAAAAAAGGAAACTCAGATTTGAAATTTCTTCTAGATGAGCATATTTTCATCAAAGAATTTCATATGGAGAAACAATGACCTTAGATTATATCATACATTATAAAATTCCGAGGACTGTGAAGCTCTTTCTGGTTACTAGCCCTCCTAGAGGATTTAGCTTAATATTCTAGCTATAACCATTAATGCTTTACACATGTGCACTACTCTAAACATGTAATAGCAAAGCACTGTATGATTGGTTGAGAAAATTTCATAAATTATATGTGCAAGCTTCATAATATTTTACACAACCAACCCCAACTATGTAGTAATATTTCACAATGCAAGGAACAAACCAAAGAAAGGAAGAAAACCATTAGGTGCCTTTGATTTGATGCTATTGTTTTCTTTCCTTCTAATCTATATATTAGTTCTGGGTAACATTGCTTTAAGTGTTTTTTTTAAGGAATGCATATCATAAAGGTGTATTGAACTTCTAAGATAATATGGCTGGAAGGAATATGTCTACTTTACCTGATGCTTAAAATAACTTCCAAATCATAATGACATAGACTGTCTTCTTCTTCCTTTTACTTTTTTTTTTCTGGTTCTGAAACTTGCCAAAGGTGCCCAGAGGCTAATAAACTATGGGTGAATCTCATAAATATGATAAATATGTAATAAGTAGCTAAATAAATAAAAGATATATAGCTTTGCTATTGACTTTCATAAGGGATGTGTATAGGGAGATGGGATACAGGTTGACAGTTTTTAAAGTGCTTTACAAAAGGAGCCATTTAAATATAATATATTGCTATTATTCTAGAGGCAAATACTTCCATATAAGTAAAGGGCCTGTCAGCATTTCTATTGGAAGCTTTCATTTTCAGCGTTTGTAACTCAACCCTAAATTGTGCTGTCAGCTGAAATATGGTATATAAAGTTCCAGTGTCATTGTCATTTTTTTCAACATTTGCAATCAAAAAACCTCATTTTTTTCACATGTGGACATTAATATAATGCAGAAGTCAGTAAGTCAGTAAGTTAGTAATTGCCAGTGCTATCAAATCTTATTTCATCTGAATAAGATAATATTTCCTAAGAAATCAAGGCTACAGACACCAAGAAGCATACATAAATAGATTTTTGTGCCTCTGTTTTATGTCAGTATTTTGGTCAAATATAATGTGTAGGTGGATGCTGTAATGCTGGTTTCCAAGTCATTTGAAGGAAAATAATTATGCCTGGGGCACTGGAAAAATTTCAAT
Source organism: Microtus pennsylvanicus (assembly GCF_037038515.1). Lineage (NCBI taxonomy): Eukaryota > Metazoa > Chordata > Mammalia > Rodentia > Cricetidae > Microtus > Microtus pennsylvanicus. The sequence goes on along the minus strand of NC_134579.1, from coordinate 56,127,679 downwards.
TTTGAACTAGAGATGTGAGAGTATTAACAATCACGCCTACTGAGATGAACTATCTGCTGGTGACATTTAAAACTAGCCTATTCATTTCTATTCTTTATGGGCCGGATGTCTATTTCAGGGATTTATGGCAAACATCTGATCCAGAAGTAGTTATGTTCTTGACAACAAAAAGTGATAAAGAAGCTGTAGAGAGCAATGAAAATTGATGGAGATGGAGAGTGATAAACAGCAGAAGAGACCCATTAAGGATCAAATGATTGGTAAAGCCCGAGGAGAAGGGACTGAGAGCTAAATTGGAGTGCAGGGTGATCATTTCACAGGTGCAATCAGCCAGCCATTCCCCTACTGTGTCTGCTTTGTTCTGGCTTGAAATCTGAAGTAAGTTATTAGAGGTTGGATCTGATGCTATTTTGAAGTCGTGAGAAGTACAAAAAGACTCTGACTTGTGTTTTCAGGGAACTTCAACTAATAAAGCCCACAACTCTCCAGCTAAGGGCACAAAGGGTTTCTTTCTAGGACTGCACAAAATAAAAAATAAATGCAAATACAAGAAAACACGTCTCCTGGTGGTGTTTGCTGCGTCTAATGAGGTCTGGGTTTTCAAAACATAGCATGAGCTTGAATTCAGATATGGAGTGCGCTTCGCTGTGAAGACTGACAACATAACATGTTGGTGTTTTCCATGTGACATTTGAGGATGTGCTCTGCTTTCCTCTTAGCAAAGAGCTGGAGATGCACAGTTCTGTATATTTGTTGTGTTCATCACCACAATACAAACATGAACCAAGCCGGGAAGTTTACTGTTCCCTTCTCACAAGCACGTAGAGAAAGTGATGGGCCTTTTGAATTTGTTCTTTTTGGAATTCACATGTCTTTACAAAAAAGAAATGATTTCATCTTCGTGAAGATTAGGATGTTTTTTTTCAGAATGTTGACAGCCCAGTTCATGGAAGCAGTGCACTGTTAGAGATAGATCATTCCAGTTTCCAAGTACATTTTCTTTTGTGCAAGTATATTATATCATACTCTACAGGAAATGTCAACCCTGTGTGTGGTATTTAGGATTTTAATTGTCCTAAAAATTAAAATATGTCATTTTTTATTTCACTCACTGGGCATAGCACCAAAATTTTTATGAGATGGTTTGGAAGACGTCAAATTTCAGATACCAAGACTCACAGAACTCTTTAGTTTACAAATGAAACTGTTGATAATTGCTTTGATCTAAGATATTTTCAGCCCTTTCTCACATAACACTTTCTCCTCCTTCCCCGATACACTGTTAGGACTGAAGCAGATTCTCAAGAAGCTTTCTGAGTGCTGAAATATCTTCTCATAGCACACAAGAAGTGCTTGGTGTGGGCGTGCACCTTTTACATCGAAAGTGACATGCTGGTGTTTTTCTGTTTCCTTTATCATAAGATGCTTTTGCCACCCACATTTCCTACTCCTACTGGTTCTTACAGACTTGAGTGGATGTATTTGTCCCAATGGAACCTTACATTTGGTTTCTTTTGAACACTCAGGTCTGTACCAATGTGGGCACAGACAGAACAATGCTTGTGTCCATTCAGAGCAGTAAGAACAAAGGAGGGACTGTCAACAGACGCCTTGGGAAAACTGGCATTAGAGCACATGCCATAGCTAAGGTGGTTCCTATACCAGGAAGGGTCAGCATTGATGGACCTCGGATAAACCCCCTCTCAACAAAAAAGTCATAGAACTAGAGATGTTGCCAGAAGAAGATGATGGATGCCAAACACAGCAATTTAGATCTGGCAAACAGGTTAGACATTTCCCACCTGGATCCCTCCTTAAAGGCATCTGCCATCTCAAACGTATCTATCTGCCAGATGTGATTTATTTGTGCCTCACACCAAGTCACATGAGGAGAAATGGAATGATTGTTGGCACTATTGATATCCATTAATTACAAAGACATTATGGAATGGTTTTGTTATCAATTAAATGATTTTCTCAGATTGAATATGTATTTAAACTTCTGTTCATCTAACTCTTTGTTCCATATTACTAAGGGTATAATTTTGTAACAGTATTTGGTATTAAATTCCCACTCTGAAAGCTTAATTTTGTTTTTCTTTTCTTTTCCAATATTGAATAGTAAAAGTAATGTAAATAAATTTCATGTATGACTTGAAGGTAGAATCCAAAAGTAACTTTTTTGAATTGACATATGATACTGTTTCTTTTATTCTGAAATAATATTTAGAGAGTTTCTAGGGTTTTATATTCTATGCACCTATTCATGAACACTTCTGAGTAGATGAGAAGAAAAATCCTCATGTCTGGACTGCTTATTCCCCAGTTGCCTATCATCTGCTTTTGTGTGTGTTACCAGAACGTGTCTATATGACAGTGACCCTCATTCACTATACTCATAGAAATGTTTACCACGGACTGAAAATAGAAATGGAAAAGGATCTTGTAGATATGGGAGATGGATGACCCCTTGCTTTCCTATTTTATTATTTATGTTATATTGACAAATATAATCAAAGAGAGTAAAAATAACAATATGCAACTTTATCTGACAATATGTTAAAGAGGAGTGTCTTCTAGATTGAAAAATAGTATGTTAAATGCTAACTTTCAGTTGAGAATTATTTTTTTCCCATTCCTAGATAGTAATAGTAAGTCTGTTCAGGAGGATTCTGGCTAAGGGAAATGCTGACCTACAATTACCGGAGGTATCACATGAGACCGTGGATATAACAGGCCTGAAACCTCCAGAATAAGGGACCAATGTGATCTTCTGCAACTAGAAGGGAAAGACTGGTGTGTGTGTGTGTGTGTGTGTGTGTGTGTGTGTGTGTGTGTGCAGATAAAAGAATAAATTATGTTTTCTAGATTGCAGCTGAACATTTGGAATTATTCGGAAGATGATTTAAAAAGCTGTCTTTACAATGGAGTTAAACTGGTTTCTTATTTTTGTCACTACAGTGGTTCAGTCTCACTCCTTTCCATTCTAAAATGCATCAGTGTGCCAGTCAGCTGCAGAGCATTTGACTCAGTGTGCATGCCTGAGGAGAGATTAGAGGATGTGTATGAGAACCGCAGAGCACAGATCTCGAGAGTTTACAGGGATCAGTGTTCTGGAAAGTGAGGCAAAGTATTTCTAGCAGGTTCCCGTGTAGTGAGTCTCCTCACAATGAGATCCAACTTTTGCTTCATCCTGTTTCGTCTTGTGCCTGTCTGCACATGCTAAGCTTGGGTGTTTACCCATGACTGTCTTATACTTAAATTTCGTTCTTGGAATTCTTGCTTATTGAACTATCGAATGCAGTAATGATGCCTTAGCAGGGAAGACAATTAAAAGCAGAGTATAATGCAACTGAAGAGAATCAAAACAATCTTCCTTCTTATTAACTTGCACAACTGCGTGTGTGTCAGCAGTCAGAGATTAAAGAAGCAATTAGTCTGAACAGGGACAATGTGAGGCTGATCCTTATTGTGTCAACAGCTACTGCGCCGGAGCCTCCACTTTTGAGATGGCTGCTAGGAGGACTGTGAAAGTTTGTCCCATCATAGCTCATCACTCTAATCAAATTGAGAAAGCCAATGCTGGTAAATTGCATTCCTGTGTCATAAATTTACATTTTTAGAGATTTATGGACCCTCCAGCACACTGACATAATGATTTATATCACATGTGATTAAAAGCCGAATGACTTTATTTGTCTTAATGTTGTTTACAAAGAATTAGACTCCTACAACAACAAAATGTCAAGGAGAAGCATTTAGGGCTCTCGTTCACAGACGACTTCTGTAGTGCTTAGAGATTTGTTTATGAGCAAGTGGAGAGAGGCACAAGTGGAGCATCAGTTGTATTTACTGAAGTATAGCTTCTAGGGCTATTAAATAAAACAAATGCAGGAGGAAAGTTAAGGCATTTTTCTTTTCCAATCAACATTTTTTCCATTCTATTACAATCTTTTATTCCTTTTAATTGATTGGTACCATTTGGTGGTTTCAAAGGAAATGGCCTAGAAAAAAAGTGGCGCTATTAGGTTTGCCCTCATTTGAGCCGATATGCCTTTGTTGGAGGAAGTGTGTCATTGTGGCAGTGGGCTTTGGGGTATCCTATGCTCAAGCTATACCCAGTGTCACAGTTCACTTCCTGTTGCCTATGGATCAAGATGTAGACTACTCTGCTCCAGAGCCATGTCTGCCTGTATGCCACCATGTCCCACTATAAAGATAATAAACTAAACCTTTGAAACTGAAGCCACTCCAATAAAATGTTTCTTTATAGGAATTGCTATGGTTATGATGTGTCTTCACAGCAAGAGAAACCCCAACTATGAACTCCAATTTTACACATTTATCATACTCTCTCTCTCTCTCTTTCCTCTACATATATTTAATTAGAAAGTTTAGATTAGGAATTAGAGAACAGGTTTTCCAGTCAGTTCCTCTGTCCTTATGTTCAGTAGCAATCAATGACTCCAAAAGATGTAATCACAGAAGCTGATTCTGTACAGAAAAGAGCAGCATCAGAATAAATATGTAGGGTGAAAGTATTGATGGATGTCAAGTCTGTAAGTGACTTCTGATCTTTGGTGGGCAAGCTCTCTTGTACTCCTGAAGGAACCTTTATGTGTACTGGTCATTTCACCTAACAAGTATTATTATGTATAACATGCCACTAGTTTATTCTCTGTGGTATTATTTTTCCCACCCTTGATGGAATTGTCTCTCAACATAAAAAAGTATTTCGAAACTAGAAAGAATGTTTTAAAATTAGATAGGAATCAAAGTGCCACAAGCTAGTTAGAACTTGTGAAAAAAATTTAAATTAATGATTAAAATGTACTCTAAAGATCTAGCAGTTAAAACAAAACAATTTTATTTAACTATAAATTAAAATAGGTGGATAAATTAGAAAAAATAACCCGAAAATGGAAAATACAGCAAGAGTAATGTTTTTGTTAGATAACAGATGCAGGTAATCAACTTAATTTTCAGTTAAGTAGAAAGAAAATGATCCAGTGTACACTTAATATTAGAAGAATGAAGAATGCTTATATAACTTATTGTATATAAAGAAATAAAGGACATGGATAAACTCCTGAATGGACATAGAGAGAAAAAAAGAGGGAAATCATAATAAAATTTTGAGGAGAAATCCTCAATAAATAGAAAAAACTCAGCAGAAATCGTCAGTCGTGTACTGAACCCAGTGGAAGACAAAGTGTCAAGTTGGAAGATTAGTTGATGAATTAGAACCTTCAGACAATAATAAAGATGAAAGAATAAGAAAAACATGGACAGGGACGGAGATGCTACAGAACATCATTAAAAGATCAAATCTGCAAATCATAGGCATTGAGGGAGGAAATTATAATGAGATGGAAACTGAAATAAAGAGGGTCAAGTAAAAAGAGCTCAGACCCAGATCAGTTCACTAATAAATTCTACTACACGTGGTTTTTCACCTGTGGGTTGCCACCCCTCTGGGGGTCACATGTCAGATATCTTGCATATCAGATATTTATATTATGATTTATGACAGTAGCAAAATTACAGTTATAAAGTAATAATGAAATAATTGTATGGTTGGTGATTACCACAACACGAGTAACTGTATTAAAATGTTGCAGTATTAGGAAGGTTGGGAAAAACTGGACTAGACATTTATAGTAAAACTGCAATAGTCTTCAAAATACTTCATGGAATATAAAGAGAAAGAATATAAACTTACCTTACAAAGGAAACAACAAAAACAACAGCAAAATAAAATTATAGACCAGTCTCTAGGATGAAATGGATTCTTACTGGAATACATAGATATTGAAATCAGTGGTATGTTGAAAAGACCTACCATCATCATCACATTAATTTTGTTACAGGATGCTGATGGTTTAACATATGCAAATCAATAATATAAAACGTTGTATAATAGATTCAGAAACAGAAATCACATAAATATCTGAAAACATGCAGGAAAGTCCTTTGACCACACCATATTACTTCATGTTAAAACTCTGAAGAGGGCCCATGCAAACTGCTCATTTAACAAAGACCACCCTGTGCAGTGTGAGGACCTAGCTTTTATGAAATTCTGGTAAAAAGCTGGGCTTGGTAGCTTGTACCTGTAATTCTAGCAATGGCAAGCCGAAAACCAGAGACAGGTAGATTTCTGGATTTATTTGGCTAGCTAACCTGGCCTAAAATGATGAAGTTCAAGGCCAATAAGGGACTATATCTCAAATCGAAGGGAGACAGTTATTAATGAAAAGCGTATAGTCACCATTATATTAATTGTTAAAAAGCCCAAAGCCTTTCTTCTAATATTAGGAATGAAGCAAGACTGTCTACTTTCTGCACTCTCCATAAATATAATCCTTGACATCTTAGCTACAATAATAAAATAAACATGTTTAAAGAGATACAAATAAAAATATCATTATTTCTATTTACAGATGATATAATTCTGTACATAAGAGATCTTATAGACTACATCAAAAAATTAGAATTGATAAGCACTTCCAGAAAAGTGGTGGGATACAAAGATAACATACAATTATTAGTCCCACTTGCTATAGATACAAATAATCCTGCTAAAGGAAGTGAAAGATCATTACAATGAAAAATTAAAATGCTGAATAAATAAGATAAAGAAGCATCTAGAACATGAAAAGATCTACCAAGCTCACAGGTCAGCAGGATAATATTGTGAAAATAAATTGATTATCAAAAGTGCTATATAATTGAGTACAATACTCATCAAAACTGAAATGACATTTTTCACAGAAATAGAACAAACAATTCTAATGTGCACATGCATCTACAAAAGACACAGACAGCTGAAGCAATCCTGACACACAGAGTCTGAAATAATATTAACCTGGCAGTTTCATGATTTGTAAATTCAAGTTATGATACAGAGCAATGAACAAGGATAAAAATTTTTTCAATAAAATACTTGCAAATAAAATTCAACAAAATCTCACAAAGACTATTCACCACGAACAATTTGGCTTCATTCCATCAGAAATCCCACCTGTTACTTGCACAGAAATGGAAGCAGGAATCAAAGAAACTGAAGAATAAGAACTGAACCTATGTAACTACAGTCAACTGACTTTTGGTAAAGATACCCAAAGCACACATATCGGTTGTTTTTTTCTCATTGCTGAGACAAAATACCCGACAAACAGCAGCTTAAGTAAGTAAAGGTCAGTTCTCTCACAGATGTGAAGGCATGATGCCAGGAACAGGACTGTGCCTGCAGTCAGGAGGCAAAGAGAGGGGTACTTCAGCTGAGTGTCTTTTCCTTTGTATTTATTCTAGAACCACAGATGGAGAACGGTGCTGCCCAGAGCTAAGATAGGGCATCAGAGGGCATCCGACCTCGATCCTCTCTAAAGCTTCCTCACAAACATGTTCTGAGGTATGTGTCCATGGTGACTTAAACCTTGTCAACAACCAAGATTAAATTTACAGCATACACTGGGAGAAAAAACAACCGTAAGTAAATAGCGCTGGCATAATTGGTTATCGTGGTGTAGAAGAATGAAGTCACACCTCTATATCTTACCTTGTACAAAATTCATTTCAAAATGCCAGAAAATACTGTAGTGTAAAATCTGAAGCCATTTGGGAATATCACAGGGAAATCATTTAGAGATAGAGGCATATAAGTTTTGAAAAGAACTGCAGTGGCTTGGAGATAAAACAAGCAAATGGGGTTGCATGAATTTAAAAAGCTTCTGCACAATATTCGAAATCAAGGGAATAAGTGGTTTACAGAAAGGGAGAAAATATTTTCTAGCTATTTATCTGACTTAGGATTAATATTTAGGATATATAAAGAACCCTAAAAAGTAATTATCAAATATTAAAAACCACACAGTCTTACCAGTAAATTGGATGCTGAAATGGACAGTTCTTGAAAGATGAAATAAAAATATTCAATAGCATATGAAAACTGTTCAACTCACTTAGCCATCAGGGAGGTTAAATACACTGGGGACCTTAGCTGCTATTTCTGTTGCTATAACTAACACAAGGAAACTAATAAAAACTTGTGATGACCGAACCTTGAAACAGAGACATGTTTCTGGATGATAATTACATTTTATTTTGATAGTGCCACATTTTCAGAGAAGTAACTGATAAGTTTTTAAATATAAAACATGCTCATTCCCACAGACTCTGAAAAAGTAAGACCCAATCATCATTTATGGGCAGTTCAATTAAAATTAATGTCCCAGCCTATGAAATGATCAAGGGTAGGGATTTCTATTTAAAATAGTCTCATGATACATGTGAATTCTGTGTATTAATTTGTGTCATGGGTATTTGTCTTTTATTTTAAATAGTCTAAGAATTTCTAGTTGCCATAAGAACAAGTATCACTCTTGTAATCATCTCCCTAGATGATAATAGGAAAATGAGCGGACAGGCCTGATTCTTAGAGCCATTTTGTTCCTGTCCAGCTGAATGTTCTTCATATCTCACTCTGCCCTCCTAAGTGCCTATTAAGTGAGATGGTCTAACAATTTCTAAGGACAACTTTGCTGCCAAGTTTGCAAAAGTTATGATTAATTAAAGTTAATTTTGTTAGCTTCTCTTTATTCACAGCAGTGCCGTAATTTTTGCTAAGTTGTATCCAATTTGCTGTTCTTTTACAAACTGGACCTTAAAACAGGTTACATACATCTGAGGGAAAGCAGATGTAAAGTCATTGCCTTCGGGTGGTTGTGAGAAAGCACACTAAAATTCCTAATCATTTCACAAGATATCTCACTAGCATTTACTATCTAAGAGACAAGTACCTCTATAGGTAAAGATTCAGGCAAGGTGGTGGTGGCACACACCTTTAATCCCAGCACTCGGGAGGCAGAGGCAGGTGGATCTCTGTGAGTTCGAGGCCAGCCTGGTCTACAAGAGCTAGTTCCAGGACAGGCATCAAAGCTACAGACAAACCTTGTCTCAAAAAAAAAAAAAAAAGATTCAGATGCCACTGAGAGTATACTAGAACGTACTTCTTTACTTGTTTGCTTTCTTGGGAAGTGTTGAGGTGTTGTTATTTTTTATTTTATTCATTTTTTTTTTGTGGCGATTACTCTATAGGAAAGACCGGGATCCTAAGAACTGATTGAGATTTTACATGAGGTCAAATACTTGGTATCAAATCTATGAAAATGACATCATTAACTCTTTTTTTGAACAGATGATACAGTTGAGGCATACACTAGTTAAAAAAAAATCCTCAAAGTTCATATCATCTGTTATGCTCAAGAAATAGATAAGCTTAGAATAAAAGACTAAATAGTATATTTACTATTAAATAGTCTTAAATGGTAAATTAAATTCATTTTCAAATAGCCATAAGTGTTCTGAAGAGTAACAGAATACAGTGAGTGCTGAAGATGTTGATTATTTATTATCTGATGAGGGAGATATAAATGGTGATCATTAGCAGCTAATTTTTATAAGAATTATTTTCATTTATTAGTTGAGTTCCTGGCAGGAAACAGATGGTAAACACAGGCTAATTAAAAATAATTTTTACAAGGTACTAATTTTAAAGTTGTGGGATATGTTGAGAGAAACCAAAAAGAGAAGAAGTGTTATCTCTGGGATAGCAAGAGCTGATGTCGTCCATTATTACTACCAGGTCTAAAGGGAATGCATTGGTAGGAACCCAAAAGAACTCCAGCTGTGGATGCCAGAGAGCATCTCTGGTACCCCCTTGATGCCAAGCCTGGTCTTTCTCTCCTTCCACTTTTTAATTTCTGTTGCCTCTTCACTGGAAAAGTTCAGCAACTGTGTGAAATAGTCTATAGAAATTGACATCCTGGAACGTAGAGGGGTGCAAAGAGTTACAATGAAGATCTACTGGGCCAGAAGACATCTAGTGGACTCATTTTATGGAAAACAGATTTATTATATTATATTTCAGTATTGTTATGAAGCACTGTGGAATACTTCCTATGTAAATGCAATGCCCATGGGTGTCTGTGGTCTCAATGACTCTGGCTTTAGAAAGAGAGAAATATTACCAATGTCTAATTAACATTGAAGAGCAGGTTTTGGAGCTACATTGTCAACTTGATTTTTGAAAATATCTGAGAATTGACCTATTCTTCGAAAATCAAAAATGGGATCAGAAATGGTATGGGCAAAGTTCTATACCTGCTCTTAGGCGAGAGAAAATGACTCTGGAGGGACTGGATTGTCACTAAGGCCTCTGTTAGATCTTAAGACTTCAAAATAGTTCTGCAAGGTCACAGAGAGGACAAATAGTGCCAGAAATTGTCCATTTCCTGTTCTTATTAAACCACTTTCACAAGCTTCCTCCCTTCTTAGTGCCTAAGGACACTATAAAGCAATCGGATTCAAAGTGCTCATGAATGAAATACTATATTTGCTAGTTAATGTTCTCAAGAGCATATATCAAGGATGCTGGTATTGATGATCTTAAATACTTACTGGCACTTGATCTCTAGGTAGTAAAGGCGTTTTAAAAATCAGTAGACATATCTTACATATTAGGTTTAAAGTTTGAGTTCATGTGCCGTATATCACAGGTGTCATTTTACAGTGTATGCTTCTCTGCTTGGAAAGCAATTTATTTTTATCAATATTAATGTAATTTCCATTTGTTTTAGTAGATGAAATATATGTGTCTATCTATAGCTGACTTGAGAAAGTTTTTGCAAGATCAATGGAAACATGCTGTTGTATTTCTTCTCTGTTTTAATCTACAAAGGATTCAAAGCTTATTGCTTCGTCTTTGTTTCAAACCGAGTGTCACAAAGTCGTGTTCATTTGTGTTATTTCTGTGTTTTGACTAAGTATAACATTTAATTAATCAAAAAATAAGGGTTGCAATTTAGTGAGAGAGAAATCAGACACTTCATAGAATGGCAAAATGAACCTACCCCACACAGCTCGTACTGGTCTTTGGATGACTTAATCTTACTATACACAGTTCTGGGAAGAAATCATACGTAGTGTCTTCTTTCCCGTGCCATATTTGCTTTAGTAGCTAACAGTGGTGTTTGATCAAAGTATTAAAAGCTGAAAGGGATCTCAGAAAATGCAGAAGGAAAACCGCCTTTTATTAATAAGAATATGTGGAGATTCAATTTCATAACTCAGTTTAGTTGGCTTTTAAAATATTCCCCTGTTGCCAAGGGAGCTTAGTGGTAGGTGTAGAAATGAGCTTAAAGCAAATTCTCAGAACAAGCTTTTACACAACAGCCACTGCAGTATGTATAAGTGGCAACCCTGTCCATATGGAAGACAGAAGGGTGAGAAGAGAAAATGGCATCACTCTTTCCACATCAGACACCTTAATTAGCTGGTCCGTAATCACAGACTCTGCTTCAAATGAACAGAAAAGCTTTTTCTCCTTCGGAATGAGAAGGCACAGGGGGTATGCTACCCCTGCAATTCATTACTGGCAAGAATGTCCTGAAGGGAGAGCTTCTGCATTCTGATGATCCCAAACTTCAACTTGCAACAGCCGAGCTTGTTTGAAGTTTCCTTAAACAGCTTTGGATCCTGTGATTTTCTATTCTCCTTATCAAAAACTGTCTTGGGAGTATGGGAGATTTTGTGAGGTACTTTATTTAAATTTAATGTTGAGATAAAGGATGTTGCTTGTTGTACGGTATAAGTTATGAGGCTTTGTTATTGAAAAACAGGTTCAATAAAGCTAATATGAACTCACAGAGACTGAAGCAGCTGGTTTTTTATGTTTTATGTCTAAAAGCCACTTATGAGTGAGGGCAAATTATATTTGTCTTTCTGGGTCTGGGTTACCTTACTCAATATGATGTTTTCTAGATCTATCCATTTGCCTGAAAATTTCGAGATGTCATTATTTTTTTTCCACAGTGTAGCACTCCATTGTGTAAGTGTACCACATTTTCTTTATCCATTCTTTGGCCAAAGGACATTTAGGTTCTTTCCATAAATCATGCTGCTATGAATATAGTTTATCACCTGTCCTTGTGGTATGATTGAGTGTTCTATGGGATATACTCAAAAGTGATATTGCTGGGTCGTGAGGTATGTTGTTTCCTAATTTTCTGAGAAATCACCTTGTTAAAATCCAAAGTAGCTGTACCAGTTTGCACTCCTACTAGCAATGGAGGAGTATTCCCTTTACCCCACATCCTCTCCAACATAAATTGTCATTAGTGTTTTTTGATCTTCAACATTCTTACAGGTATAAGATAGACCTCAGATTTGACTTGAATTTCTCTGATGGCTAAGGATGTTGAGAATTTCCCTAAGTGTCTTTGAGCCATTTTAGATTCATCTGTTGAGAGCTCTCTGTTGAGGTATGTACCCTAATTTTTATTGGATTATTTGTTCTTTTTGATGATCAATTTCTGGAGTTCTTTGTATATTTTGGAGATCAGTTCTCTGTCCTATGTGGGATTGGTGAAGATCTTTTCCCATTCTATAGTCTGCCATTTTGTCTTGTTGACTGTGTCCTTTGCTTTATAGAAGTCTCTCAGTTTCAGGTGGTCCCATTTATTAATTGTTGCTCTCACTGTCTGTGCTACTGGGATTATATTTAGGAAGCTATCTCCTGTGCCAATGAATTCAAGTGTAGTTTCCACTTTCTCTTCTATGAGCTTCAGCTGTGTTTGGTTTTATGTTGAGGTCTTTGATCCATTTGGACTTGAGTTTTGTACATAGGGATAGATATGGATCATTTGCATTCTTCTACACATTGATTCCCAGTTATGCCAGCACCATTTGTTAAATATGCTTTCTTTTATCATATATATATATATATATATATATATATATATATATATATATATTTGCTTCTTTGTCAAAAACCAGGTGTTCATTAGTATGTGGATCAACATCTGCATCTTGGATTTGATTCCATTGATCAATCTGTCTATTTTTATGCCAATACCAAGCTGTTTTCATTACTGTAGCTCTATAATAGTGCTTGATGCCAGGGATTGTGATGCTTCCTTTATTGTACAGTATTGTTTTGGCTATCCTGGGTTTTTTGCTTTTCTATATGCAGTTGAGTATTGTTCTTCTGGGTCTGTGAAGAATTTTGCTGAGATTTTAGTATGCATTGTATTGAATCTGAAGACTCCTTTTTGGTAAGATTGCCACTTTTACTATGTTAATTCTACCTACCCAAGAGAATGTGAGATCTTCCCATTTCCTGGTGTTTTCAATTTCTTTCTTCAGAGCTTTAAAGTTCTTGTCAAACAGGTCTTCCACTTATTTGGTTAGTTACTGCAAGATATTTTATGCTATTTTGGCTATTGTGAAGGGTGATGTTTCTGTGATTTCTTTCTCAGCCCATTTATCATCTGTACAAAGGAGGGCTACTGATATTTTGTGCCAATCTTCCATACTGCTACATTAATGAAGGTGTTTATGAGTTGTAGAAGTTCCTTGCTAGAATTTTTGGTGTCACTTTTGTAAACTATCGTATCATCAGCAAATAGTGAGAGTTTGACTTCTTTTCTGATTTGTATCCCCTTGATTTCGTTTTTGGGTCTTATTGCTCTAGTAAAATCCTTAAGTGCAATATTGAATAGATATGGAGAGTGGACAACCTTTTCTTATTCCTGATTTCAGTGGGATCACTTTGAGATTCTCTCCATTTAGTTTGATGTTGGCTGTTGGCTTGCTGTATATTGCCTTTATTATGTTTAGGTATGTGCCTTGTATCCCTGCTCTCTCCAAGACCTTTATCATGAAGGAATGTTATATTTTGTCAAAGGCTTTTTTCGGCATCTAATAGGCTTTTTCAGCATCTAATGAGATGATCATACATTTCCAGTTTGTTTATATGTTGAATTACATTGACAGATTTTCGTATGTTGAACCATCTCTTTATCTCTGGGATAAAGTCTACGTGGGCATGGTGGATGACTTTTTTGCTGTGTTCTTGGAATGAGTTTGCCAGTATTTTGTTGAGTATTTTGCCTCAATGTTTATGAGTGACATTGGTCTGTAATTCTCTTTTTTTAGTAATGTCTTTACAGCTTCCTTAAAAAAGTTTAACAATGTTCCTTAAATTTAAAATTTTTTAAAACATTAATTTACATTAAATGTTTTATAAAGTTTAAGAAAAAGAAAAGAGGTCAAAGGTCATTAAAATATGCTCTTTGGAATCTGAATAGGTGCTCTGGTGGATTAGAGATAGGCAGCTACAAGGTTAAAGCCTATAGAAGAATGACCTTAGGAGTCATAAATCACAGAGACATTCTCTTCTTCCTTCAGAGTCACAGGCTTCCTTAGAATTGTGGAATAAAACCTTAGCAATGCCAAAAACTCGAAAAATCTGTTGCAAATGAAAAAGATGTCAGCTACCAGCATCCTGGATATACTTCAGATAAATGCTAGAGCTAATAGGTTCAGTGTTAAGCAGATTTTGTCACCTTGAAAGCTTGTTCAGATTAATTATTGTAATAAAAGGGGACAAAAGTGATGATGAGACCCTTTCATACTCTGAGGCCCACTAATTTCTTCCTGGAGAATAACCAGTCAGAATACAACTTAGATTCTTTTTTTTTCTTTTTTTTCTTTTTTCTTTTTCTTTTTTTTTATTGAGAAAAAAACAATTTCCGCCTCCTCCCAGCCTCCCACTTCCCCCCACTCCTCTCCCCGTCCCCCCACTTCTCTCCCTCTCCCCCCACTCCTCTCCCCTCCCTATCAAGTCTGAAGAGCAGTCAGGGTTCCCTGCCCTGTGGAAAGTCCAAAGTCCTCCCCCTTCCATCCTGGTCTAGGAAGGTGAATATCCAAACTGGCTAGGCTCCCACAAAGCCAGAACATGAAGTAGGATCAAAACCCAGTGCCATTGTCCTTGGCTTCTCAGCAGCCCTCATTGTCCGCCATATTCAGAGAGTCCGGTTTTATCCCCTGCTTTTTCAGTCACAGTCCAGCTGGCCGTGGTGAGCTCCCAAGAGATCAGCCCCACTGTCTCCGTGGGTGGGTGCACCCCTCTTGGTCCTGACTTCCTTGCTCATCTTCTCCCTCCTTCTGTTCCTCATTGGGACTTTGGGAGCTCAGTCCAGTACTCCAGTGTGGGTCTCTGTCTCTATCTCCATCCATCACCAGATGAAGGTTCTATGGTGATATGCAAAATATTCATCAGTATGGCTATAGGATAGGATCATTTCAGGTTCCCTATCTTCAGCTGCCCCAGGAACTAACTGGGGACCTCGCCTTGGGCACCTGGAAGCCCCTCTAGGTCCAAGTCTCTTCCCAACCCTAAGATGGCTCCCTTAATTAAGATATGTGCTTCCCTGTTCCCCTATCCAACCTTCCTTTATCCCAATCATCCCATTGCCCCAAGTTCTCCCCATCCTACCCTTCTCACTTTTCTCTCCCCATCTCCCCTTACCCCCTTCCCACCTCACCCTTAAGATCCCGATTTTTTGCCTGGCAATCTTGTCTACTTCCCCTACCCAGGAGGATAGCTATATGTTTTTCTTTGGGTTCACCTTCTTATTTAGCTTCTTTAGGATATCCAATTATAGACTCACTGACCTTTATTTAAGGCTAGAAACCAATTATGAGTGAGTACATCCCATGTTCATCCTTTTGGGTCTGGGTTACCTCACTCAGGATAGTATTTTCTATTTCCATCCATTTGCATGCAAAATTTGAGAAGTCATTGCTTTTTACCACTGAGTAGTACTCTAATGTGTATATATTCCACACTTTCTTCATCCATTCTTCCATTGAAGGACATCTAGGTTGTTTCCAGGTTCTGGCTATTACAAATAATGCTGCTATAAACATAGTTGAACAAATGCCCTTGTCATATGATCGGGCATCTCTTGGGTATATTCCCAAGAGTGGTATTGCTGGGTCCAGGGGTAGGTTGATCCCGAATTTCCTGAGAAACCAAAACACTGCTTTCCAAAGTGGTTGCACAAGTTTGCATTCCCACCAGCAATGGATGAAGGAACCCCTTCCTCCACAGCCTCTCCAGCAGAGGCTAAATGGTGCTGGCACAACTGGATGTCAACCTGTAGAAGAATGAAAATAGACCCATATCTATCACCATGCACAAAACTCAAGTCCAAATGGATCAAAGACCTCAATATCAGTCCAAGCACACTGAACCTGATAGAAGAGAAATTGGGAGGTACCCTACAACAGATGGGCACAGGCGATCACTTCCTAGGTATAACCCCAGCAGCACAGACATTAAGGGCAACATTGAATAAATGGGACCTACTGAAACTGAGAAGCTTCTGTAAAGCAAAGGACACTGTCACTAAGACAAAAAGGCAACCCACTCACTGGGAGAAGATCTTCACCAACCCCGCAAAAGACAAAGGTCTGATCTCCAAAATATATAAAGAACTCAAGACTAGACTTTAAAATGCTAATTAACCCAATTAAAAAATGGGGCACTGATCTGAACAGAGAATTCTCAACAGAAGAAGTTCAAATGGCCAAAAGACACTTAAGGTCCTGCTCAACCTCCTTAGCGATCAGGGAAATGCAAATCAAAACAACTTTGAGATATCATCTTACACCTGTCAGATGGGCTAAAATAAAAAATACAACTTAGATTCTTTAAATTATGGTATCAAACATTGTATAGAGTTTACAGGTAAAAAGAAATCTCAATAGTAAGACTACCTTTAAGAAACACGGTGACTAAATATTATGTCACAGGAACAGAATTCTTAGAGTAAATGGACTAATAGTTTAAAATATGGTCGTTTGGAATACAACAGAAGTCATGAGATAATAAGAATTAAATATAAATTATTATTATAACACTTAAAGATGAAATATGAATGAATGAAACTGAAATCTGAAGGGCTTGTTTGAAGAAAAAATTTCCTCAAATATCACATTGGATGCTATCAGAAAAAATAAAATGTTGGAAACCTATCAACAAACTGAAAAATTTATCAAGTAGAAAGAAAACCACTAATACTCAGATAATGTGCTTCTTGGGAGGAATTCTGAGAATTTTGGAAATGGGGTAGGGGCAAAATGATGTCTGGTAAGAAATAAAATCTATTAAATCCTATAACTAATGATAAAAGAACAGATCTCTTATTTTAAAGCCTTTTCAGCAGGTACCATATGTACAATCACTGGCATCTTTTATTCTTACCTTATTGGATAACAATTAGATTCTAGATTCTAGCATAAAAATGGAAACTCTTTTAGAGGAAATAATATGGCAACTAATAAGGAAATGTGTTGAGATAAAATTGAGGCTCATAAAACTAATTACCTCTGCAAGCAAAGGGCATTCAACCCAACCAGGCTTTGTAAAGTAAATATGAGCATATTTATTACACAAAGACCAAAGTCGAAATACCTTTCAAAAACAGATTGATATAGAAAGTAGCACGTGAAGTATTGCTGGCCTCAAAGTTCCGAGCATATTATAAATATTTTAAAAATATGAATCAAAAAATTTCTGAATTCTGAGAATTGTCAACATTGTGTTTAAGGTTGTAGAGAGAATGAGAAGACAAAAGCTTACAAGGTACACATATTGCTAATAAAAAATTATAAAGGAAGTTAAGGGGTGTAAGTTATGTATAGCGATCTTAAATTAGGGTCAACAGCCAAAAGAAGAAGAATAATTTTTGTGTAGAGAAATCATTCTGGTAGGCACTAGTCAAAGTCGGTGTGCAAATGGATTATGACCGTTCAACTTCATCCAAAGGTTGCATTTTGGAAGAAGTGCGGCAAAGGACGATATGGGGATACGTGTGAAGATGGTCATTGATTTTGAAGTCATTGTCTTTTTTGTTGTTGTTTTCCTTTTTGTTTTCTTTTTTCTTTTTGAGACAGGGTTTCTCTGCAGTTTTGGATCCTGCCCTGGAACTCACTCCGTAGACCAGGCTGGCCCCAGACTCACAGAGATCCACCTGTCTATGCCTTCCTCGTGTTGGAATTAAAAGTGTGTGCCACCACTTTCCAGCCAAGTCATTGTCTCTTAAACGTATTCATTGTGAGGTGAGTGGATGAGTTAAGGTTATGAGTTATGGTCACTCTATGGAGTGACAGCAACAGGTATTTCAGCTGCAGGCCCTGTAGCATACATGACAGAGGATGTGTCATTTTTGTGCTGCATTGTGACATGGACAGCCACAGGCATCAACTCTCTGTGAGTGTTTTGCTAGGTGAATCCTGAATTATAAGTGTTCTCAAAGGTGGAGAGTAAGATATCCATCGGCCATGAACAGGATACTGATTTAGAAGATATGTAAGTTGTTCTTTGCTTAAATTGGAGTCATGTTCCTGGAGCAGGAAATTTATGTTTTTATGAACTCTGGGAAGCCATGGGTTTCAGTCTTGCATTGATAATTATCGATAAACAAAATAACCAGAGACAGGTATGAGAGCTTAAAATAACTGGTTTTATCATTTAAAAAGTCAAGTTAACTTGTTAAATATGAACTGTTGGAATCACTTTTAAATGTGATTTGAATTTGGGAACCAAAGTGATAATGTATGTACTATCAAATTTGTTTCCAATTTCTTAATCCTTTTTCATCTATTTTCAAGCAATGTTACATGAGCATTAGATTTGCTTTAATACAATGTACTGCCTGATGTGATTTACTTGCTTATCCAAAAAGTTTTATGTAATGCGTAGTTTTCGGGCCTCACATACATAGGCATAGGGCAGGTTTGATGAGAACTGTCCTTTGAGTGTCTCGCCTACAAAAGGAGCCGCAATAGTAGAGAGCAAATATATATGAGAGAGAGGGAAAGAGAAAGTGAGAGAGAGAGAGAGAGAGAGAGAGAGAGAGAGAGAGAGAGAGGAGTGTCACAGAGACAGACCATAAACACTTTGTCTTTTTAAGGCATAGTGTTAACCCCAAAGAGCAGGGTTCATTTACCTCCCTATAATTCTATACTGTAAAACAGACCTTTAACATGCGGACATTTATGGAACACTGTTATTATTCAAAACATAGCACATGATAAAATAAATCCAACTCTTATTATGTCACAGAATCAGTAGCTAAAAAGCAGACCCATGGAATAGTGGCTAAATGTTTAGCTCTGGCACAGCCAACATAAATTCAAAACTCAGTTTTATTGTTATGCACTATTTTAATGTTGTTATATATGAAATGAATTTGGCATATACTAATTGTTAAACAAATGTTTTCCTTATTTTTTATTTAACTTTTAACCCAGATAAAGTGGTAAATCTTCATTTATGTGATTTATAAATCACATTTATGTGTCTGTATCCAAATTGGGCAAGGCTAAAGTCTTGGCATCATTTGACTCTCATTGCTCAGTTGGGCTCAATTTAAAACCTAGCTGCATTAGTCTCCAGAGGAGAATTAGGTTGAGTAAACAGAATTTTGGATTCTATGTGTGATCATTTCACATAGACAGACTTGGTCTATTACTCCATAGTGGGCTCTGAAATTCTTGATTAATGAAAAGTTATACAAGTTACACATGGTTATTTTTGATATGACACAATGTAATGTTGTATTCTTGAGTTGTATATTATAATACTATAGCATTTGACTAAAGAGATTACTGCCATTTGTATTTCTTAAAAAATTTATAGAAAATAAAGTACCCACATTCCATAAATCAAAATCATTTTGAGTTTCATTCATATACTTTCTGACATTTGAACTCTATATATACCTAAAATGTATCTGGGGATGTTTATTACAATTATTCATTCCTTTAACTTGCAAGAATCGAATTAGTATTGCTAATTTAGCAATAAAAGTAGGGTAGAAATTTAGAATAAGAAAAGTTTTGAAAATAAGTATATTTGTCAAAGCTTATGTAAATATGAATTAATGATATCTATAATGATTAAGTACTTGTACCTTCAGATCATTGCAATAGTACGTGGAAGATCAAACTGTTAAAAGAGTATATGGTTTAAGTATATACAAATAAACAGACAATGGAGTATTCTACCAAGGTGTTGTTTTTAGGTTAGATTTATAGTGCGTGCGTGTGTTTGTGTGTGTGTGTGTTTGTGTGTGTAACTGAGCTATCCAGACAGAGTTTGACTGGAAAATATCAAAAGGCAGCTTTCTTTCTCTTTCTTCTTCTTCTTCTTCTTCTTCTTCTTCTTCTTCTTCTTCTTCTTCTTCTTCTTCTTCTTCTTCTTCTTCTTCTTCTTCTTCTATTTTTTAAAGGAGTTTTAAATCCTTTTTATTTTGGAAAAAAGAATATTTTTGAAGTAAAATGTATACACTATGTTCCCCAATTGGTGTAATAGCAGTTATCTTTGTATTTGAAGGCATCTGTACATCAGTGACTTGGTTAAGTACATATCCAATGTCTCATTAACTAACATCATTGTTTTTCTTCAAAACAGAGACAGCATAACATACGTGCTATTGAAAACAATGGTGTCAGGAAAATCCTAATCCTTCTTTTAACCACTCATTAAAATTTAGTTACAATATTTATCCCTTCCCTTTCTTCTGTTCAAACTCTCCCAATATACCCACTCCCACTTTCAAATGCATGGTCTTTTTTGTTATTAATTGTTATTGCCTCCATTTATAGATTTGGATATAAACATATGTGCCCTAAATATAGTCTGTTCAGTCTGTATAATGCTACTTGTATGTATGTTTTCAGGGAATACCCTGGAAACTGGACAACCAATTGGTATGATTGCAAAAATAAAAAAAAATGTAATAAATAAAAAGAAAAAAAACAAAAAAATACCGAACCAATAAACAAAAATGGCCTTGAAATCATTGTGAGCAAAGGTCATATGAACTCCCAGTTACTGGGGCAGCATGCACAGGGCTTACATGGGTCTGTACCAGGTCCCCTGCATACACATTATGGCTTCCAGTTTAGTGTCTTTATGGAACTCCTGAGAGTACAAGCAAGTGAGTCTCTGATTCATGTTCCGTCTTTGGGGCTATTTTCTTTTGCTGGTTTGCCTTGTCCCATTTAGATGTGACAGTTTTTGTGTAATCTTACTATATTTTCTTTTGTTATTTTTTTTTAAAAGTGAATGAATGGATAAAAACATAGCCATTATGGGAAAGGTTGACCACTGAACTTAAACCTACTGAGAGAAGGAAAATCAATTTTCTCCAATAGAGTAACACTGAGGCATGATCAGGAGTAGTTGACCAACATAGTAATGGACTCCACAGTTTTTTTGTTTGTTTGTTTGGTAGGTTGGTTTCCTTTGTACTTTTATTTAGTTACAGTTTAGGGGTGGGAGAAGTTATGTAGGCAGAGATTGTTCATTTCTTCCTGATTGCCCATACCTGGATAATAACACACAAACTATATTAATTAAAATACTGCTTGACCTATTAGCTCAGGATTCTTATTAGCTAACTCTTACATCATGAATTAACTATTTCTATTAATCTATGTATCATATTAACTACTTCTATTAATTATTAAAATTAACTATTTCTGTTAATCAATGTATTAGCTAACTCTTACATCATGAATTAACTATTTCTATTAATCTATGTATTGCCATGAGGCTCATGGTTTACCAGTAAGGTTTTTTGGCATCTATCTCCTTTGGCAGCTACATGGTGTCTCTTTGACTCCACCTACTCTCTCTATGTATCTCTTCCAACCTGACTCTATTCTGCACTGCTGTAGACCAAAGCAGATTCTTCATTAACCAATGGTAATAAAACATATTCTTAGCATACAGTAGGAAATCCCATCTAAGGAGTCCTTTTATTTTGTTTCCTTTGTTTTGAGGTTGTATGGTTTAATTTCTTCTTCTTCTTCTTCTTCTTCTTCTTCTTCTTCTTCTTCTTCTTCTTCTTCTTCTTCTTCTTCTTCTTCTTTTTATTTTTAGAAAGAATTTAACTTGTTTTGGTAGGGAGGAGGTGAGGATATGGAAGGACATGTGGTAGGGGAAGAATAAGATCAATATATACTAAATTTAAAATAATTTTAAAGAATAAGAGATATATAAAAAGAAATAAAGATATATTTAGGGATATAAAGAAGAGGGAGGACTCAGAATAAGTGTGTTTATTGTTTAAATATCAGAATAAATGTGTGACTTGCAATACACTCAGCAATAAAAGGATGCAAGCAACATTAACCAGGAGTTCAGCTTTGTTGCAATTCTGATGTGAAAACAGAGTTCTGATTCCTCTGGGAAATTTTTTCTCATCCTCAGCCCGAAGCAGTTCCTTGTTCCTCTCACTTCCCAGTTCCTCTCTTAAAGCATTTAGTATCTTGTAGAGATTTACAGACACTCTCTAGTGTCTTATGATATTGTGAGATTTTAAACTAATTGAGTGGAAGATTTATATCTGATTCTGCTTCAGTCTGGAAGGCAGTTGCTTATAATAGACAAGCACGGAGTTTGGAGTCAGCAAGAATCCAGTTTCAAGCCAAGCTAACTCCTGAGCTATTGCAAGTCTTTAATTTTTCCCATGCTTCAATTCCCTCATATACAACATGGACAGTGATCATACTCAAGTTATAACACTTAAGAAAGATATCATGAAATAGCTCGTATTCTGCTGCAGCCTGCTTGTATGCATTTAATGAATGTTCCTTTCTACTTTCATATTCTTGAAAATAAGAAAGTCATTTTGCAGCTGTGACTTTCTCATTGCAAAAATAGATACATTGCCAAGATGTTGGACAAACGTGCCTTGTGGAATGTAATCACAGATCATGTTCGCCTGCCTCCAAGCCATTTATCCAATTTATTCAATGGAACTATAGTTTTCTTTTTTCCAGGATGATATTTTAAAGAAAGCCCATATTTTTTTTTTCTGATCACCTTCAAACAATCAAATTTTCCCATCAACTACTTAAAGGATTTATTTTACGTAATATTTAAAATAAAAACTCAGACCTCCTCTCATGATTGCTTTCCTTTTGTGTTTCATTTTTTTACTGAGTTGTTTCATAATGAGATGGTGGAGGAGGAATATAGTTTGATTTCTCTTCCCTTGACTTGGGCATCTGACTGCATAAAACAAGTAAAAAGGCTGATGAATGGTTAAAATAAGAGGAAAAAAATTCTTTCTGAGTCTTAGAGATTTGCTGACAGGGGGCAGATTGCCATGCAGACATCATGTTGAGAACTGAATCTGCCAGAGGGAACAATTTTCCGGAATCGAACAGTCCCTTACAAGGTTTGAGAAATACGATATTGACTTGCTTGCCTCGCTTGACCTGAACATTCCAATGGACTTAGAGCATTTTGGACCACCCTGATGTGCGTTCATTCCTTACTGTTGAACTTATCTCAGTCCTGCTGGTCACACTCAAAGCATGCTAGCTGGAGGTACTCACTTCCTGCCATTAAAGCCCCAGTCTGATTTGCCTCAGTAGCATGTGCATTTGGTCCACTTGAGTCTATATGTCCTGATTTGCATGCTAGTTTGCACCCAAATAAAGCCATGTTTGCTTTAATTTCACTCACAGTCATAATTTTTTTAGTATGTAACCCAAAGAATCAAGAAAATGATAATTCTGTTAGTGCTGTCATATCTTACAAATTGTTACTTAATATTTCTCAGAAATTCCTCTAAAGGAAGGTTTATACTGCAAGAACATATATTTTAAAGGTGAAGATAGTCAACAATAGACATAATGAGCATCGGAAATAACAAATTTGATATTTAATAAGGCAACAAAAAAGTAGAAGCAACTAAAGCATGATTAGGGACGTTCTTGTACGATAGACTGGAATTGAGTAGGGTAATTTCTGAGACAGTAAGTTGGAAATCTTCTTATCTTCACAGTATCACCATTTTGCAGAGTGATTTTGGGCTTATGAAGGAATCTCTGATACCTTGACTTTGGGCTTGGTCATGTGGTTTGCTGTAGATATCAGACAAAGAAAAGGCAGGAAAGGGCATGTGTTTTGTTTTGCCTCAAAACTAGTCTAAGAGTGGCCTGTGTGAAGATGAAATCTTTGGTCTTCAACCATTTCATCTAGCTTGAGTTGAGGTTACAGACTCTTTGTGTGAGGTGGTCCACCGTGTAGTTTCACTCAGACGGCTACCAAGCAGACTAGAGCAGCCAGCTCACACAATCATCAAGAACAGATAAGAGTTGCCTCAAACTGCTGATTTTTGAGATTATCTGATAGCTTTCGATATTTTAGAAAGACTAGAAGAAAGTCTAGAGAATACCCTGCAGATGGGAAAAACAGCTTGTGAAAACACCCAAGGCAGAAGGTGACATAGAGGTTTCCAGAAAGGCTAGTCAATGGTGTATAGAAGGAAATGTAACAAATCAAATAGGAGAACAAGGTGGTGAGGAGGACCAGGAGTGGTACAGCCTAAATTATGCACAGTCTTGTCAGTAATTGGCCTTTTTTGCTGGGTGAAGTGAAGCATTTCATTTCTGAATTCCAATCACCTCTCCAGGAAGACCAGTGAATTTTTTTGCCTTGATTTTTCCCCTTTACATGGACTGGTCCTTTGCTCAGATGAACCTTGAAAGTGGACACTAATCCAAACTGTGACAATCTTCTCAAGGACAGATGGCTAGATAAGGTATACTTCACTCTCCAAATTTCGAAGGCATAACTTATTCACAGCTCAATGGCCTCCACAGTATAGGTGGAGTTTTCCCTACATTCTGTTAGAATTTTTCTATACAAAAGTTTTTTATAAAAAGCTTAAATGCTTTTCATCCTGCTTTAGGGAAGGATGAGGTTTACAACACAGTAAAGCTCCTTTGAAAATTCCTGTATTTCCAGTTTTTCTCTTTACTTTGTCTGTCTCCTATTGGGACTGTAGATTGATGTTCCTCTAAGAGCACAAAGATATTTTTATTTTTTCTTCGAAGAGTCCTAAAAGTCCACCTACCACCTCAGTTAAAAATGTGACATTTATATTTTGGGGCACTGGACTACAACCCCAAGGTCCAAATCAGGAACAGAAGGAGAGAGAGCATGAGCAAGGAACTCAGGACCGCAAGGGGTGCACCCACACACTGAGACAATGGGGATGTTCTTTCCCGAACTCACTAAGGCCAGCTGGACTAGGTCTGAAAAAGCATGGGATAAAACCGGACTCGCTGAACATAGCAGACAATGAAGACTGCTGAGAAGTCAAGAACAATGGCACTGGGTTTTGATCCTACTGCCCATACTGGCTTTGTGGGAGCCTAGGCAGTTTGGATGTTCACCTTACTAGACCTGGAAGGAAGTGGGAGGTCCTTGGACTTCCCACAGGGCAGGGAACCTGGTCTGCTCCTCAGGCTGATGAGAGAGGGGGAGTTGATTGGGGGAGGGGGAGGGATATGGGAGGCGGTGGCGAGGAAGAGACAGAAATCTTAATTAAATAAATAAATAAAAATAAAAAAAACCCAAAAAAGTGACATTTAATAATTTGCCAGTGGGTTCTATCAGCTACATCTGAAGTTGAACTAAACTCGATGTCTTTTAACTTGCTCTATAGCCAGCTTATGACAGGAGTGTCTGATTTTCTATGGCTAAAGTGAAAGGAGGACAATATTTTCAAACTATTGTCTTCAGTATTATTGAAGCTATTCGAGTACCTTATTTCTCATTCTAACTATTATTCTATTTAAAATATCTTTGTATTTTTGCACATATAAGTGTATTGCGTGGTATATACATGTATGTGTGTTCATATACCTACATAAGAGCATGTTAGTTCACAGGTGTGCATGAACCTATGGACATGTACATGTGGAGGCTAGTGGTTGATATCAAGTTGCAGATTACACACACACATACACACATTCATACACTTTAACAAAATATCTTATTATTTGATAGTTCCATACATTTATCTAAAGAATATAAATAATTTTCACTCTCTATTTTCCACCATCAAGTCCCCCCTCCTCCAACTGCAGTTCTATTCTTCTACAAAAATATTCCTCTCCTATTTTTGTTTCTTCTTTTTGTGCATAACCCACTTAGTTTAGTTACAGCTTCTTCTGTGTGCATTGATGGGAAGTTATTTAATAGATCAAAGACAGTTTTTCATTGGCTACACCACTGAATAAAATGACAAATCTCCCACAACAATCTCTATCTGCCAGTACATCCCCAAAGACAGTTGAGGTCTAACGGCCCCCTGCTTCTCCCATCATTGACAGTTCCAATGTTATGCAGATAGCAATAGTTGGAGTGATTTCATGGGTTCAATGCTTACACCATGTCCAGAAGACATTTTTTGTTTGTTTGCTTCTTTTGCTTTACATCTTCCCATCCCCTGGCTCTTACATTCTTTTTTATATTTATATCCACAGTGTTTCCTGAGTCCTATAAGAGGTGACACGGCTTTTCCATTCAGGGCAGATCTTTCTTGCATCACTTACTGCAAACACATTGACCAGCTATGGGTTTCTCTAATAACCTCAGCCTACTGGATTTAAAAACTTCTCTGATAAAGGCTGGACACAGTACTAAACTAAGAGTAGAAGCAGTAGTATTTAGAAAGACATTTGACAATATGATTATTTAGCAAAAACTGTAATAGCACATAACCCCTAAGGCCTATGAGCTCCTCAACCACAGGATCTGGATCAGGTTTAGAGAAACAGGCCTGAATTCCCTCCTGTGCAGAAAAAGTTTGGTCACCCTCATAAAACCCATGGAATTATTATTCTAGAGGGAACATTTTGCTTGACTGGTCATTATTGCAATTTGCCTGATTCACGGGTAGCTTTTCTTCTCTAGCAGCCTGCAAGGTACTTTCCGGTACTGTGAAGTACAGGAAGGAGGGAACTGCCAGTTATCAGCTCCAGTTAGATTTCTTCATGGTCCACGACTAAATCAGGTTGAATTTTCAGCAATAGAGTCTTATGATAAAGTTCTGTTCACCTCATATGTTGATTCAGGGATGGTCAGGTGAACCCAGAGTTGCTGATTCAGCTAGCCTAGCTATACAGCTTGCCTCCCATGAACTGGGATTACAGGTGGGTCACCATGCCTGCTCAGTGATTTTGTGATTCTGGGATTCAGAACCTATACTTGAACAGCAAGCACTTAACCTACTGAGCCAATTCTCCAGCTGCTGACTATAATTCTCTTTAAGAGTACATTTTTAATTATTGTTCTTTGAGTAATTAATTGATATGACCATTCATTTTTCTAAATTGGTATAGATATAAAAATAATGGTAGCTTTTAATATGCCTAAAGTCTGAGTTGGATTCTGGGAATAAGAATAAAACAAAGACACAATTTCTGACAGCAGGGAGCATATGACAGGTGATCAACTTGAAAGCTGTTTTAAAAGATTTTCATTTCCTATGTTTGTGGATGAGCG
Source organism: Microtus pennsylvanicus (assembly GCF_037038515.1). Taxonomy (NCBI): domain Eukaryota; kingdom Metazoa; phylum Chordata; class Mammalia; order Rodentia; family Cricetidae; genus Microtus; species Microtus pennsylvanicus. The sequence goes on along the minus strand of NC_134579.1, from coordinate 56,100,450 downwards.
CTGTCAGATTCTTGTAGAGTAAAACGTATAAAAATGAGTTTAGATTTGGCTTAAGCAATAAAAATAATCTAGCAATTATAGCAAGAGACCAAAAGTTGGAGACTTCGGTGTTAATCTAATTCATTTTTTTGTCTGCTCCTCCTTCATATACATTTTTAGAAGATGATTCAGGTTGGCCTTCAACAGTTAATTCTCCTCTCTCAATTTCCTGGTTGCTGGATTATCAGTGTGCACCAACATTCCTTGTCACATAACCTAGTATTTAAGTCAATTTATTCTGTTTTGGGTTTCTTCTGTGACTCCCCTATAGCTTTAGTCTCATAATAGGATGACTAAGTTAGCTTTAGAGTTCACTTCCTTTAATTAAGACTCTCCAAAAGTTCAGACAGAACATCAACTTCTGAGGCATTCAGCAGGAACACTAAAAAATTCTTCTTAACATCTGCCTCTCCTAAACTGTTTGTGGGTAGAGCTAGGAAGACCCATACAAAAGTCAAGTGCATCTTTCAAGCAGGAAGCAGATCAGCTTAAAGTGTTTAGATTTGTGGGTCAAGTTGGTCATTTGAAAAAACTTCTAGATTTTGTTATGAAGAAAAAAACAGTTTGAACTAATGTTTGGAAGTTAAGAATATATACCACTGTGGATTTAAAACATAGTCTCAGGAATGGAGATTTTAATAGTGATCAGAAGATAGATGGAGAAAATAATACTTTAGATATAGTTGGAAAGGAGACTGGTAAGGAGAGAATAAAGAATGATAAGTTTTAAAAGAAGTGGAGAGCTTGAGGAATCTGTGGACTATTGAGCTTTGTGGAGAAAGGGAATAAATTAGCCTCTTTGGAGCAGAGCTGTACCTAGAAATTTACAACATGTTTAAAGAGACTCCTGATTTCAAAGAGATTCAGAATATCCATAAATAGACATACTGAACTTTAACTACTATATGATCATCTAATAGATTTTCCAGGGAAGCAGATAGAGAATGTTGTGTGCACACACGCACATGCACGTGCGTGCACACACACACACACACACACACACACACACACACACTTGTATTTAATTAATTTACAAAGAGTAATTGATACTTTATTGCCTTGTATAACTAGAGTTTTATTTTAATTATTTCTTTAAGAAAAACAATTAAAAAAATAAGAACTCTAGAGTCAGGCTTAAAGTATTTGAAACCTTTTCTATGCGTGGTATCAGGTGATTTTAATCCTAGCACTCTAAAGGCAGAGGCAGGTGCATCTTTGTGAGTTCAAAGCCAGACTAGTCTACATAGTGAGTTCCATGACATCCAGGACCAGGGCTATGTAGAGATGTAATGGGAGTCTTCTTTTTGGTTCCTGGCTACCTGGTTAGATTAGACCTGGAATAATCACACAGAAACTGTATAAAATAAATTACTGCTTGGTACATTGGCTCTAGCTTCTTATTGGCTAACTCTTATAATAATTTAACCCATTTCTATTAATCTGTGTATTTCCATGTGGCAGTGGCTTACCAGTTTTGGTAATGTCCGACTCTGGTGGCTCCATGACTTTTCTCTAACTCTGCCTTCCTTCTCCCATGCTATAAGTCAAGCCAGTTTCTTTATTCATTAACCAGTAAAAGCAACATTTAGACAAAAGTGCCTCCCACACTATAGAGAGACCTTGTTTCAAAGAGAAAGAGAGAGAGAGAGAAAAAGAGAGAGAGAAAGAGAGACAGAGAGAAAGAGAGAGAGAAAGAGAGAGAGAGAGAGAGAGAGAGAGAGAGAGAGAGAGAGAGAGAGAGAGAATTTTTAAAAATCTCTAATCTTTTTTTCTCTGAGTTGCTTGGCTTTGGACAATTCATATAATTTTTCTGTTGTTTAGTTAATTTTCTGTGAAATGGACATAAACGTATACCTGTTTAACATTTCTTAACAAACTAAGTGTTTTGACATATATTAAAATAACTGGAAGAATATCTAACAAGGATTATGTACACCAAACTGTCACTGTGAGCTATTGACTTATGGCATTATTGCTATTTTTTGCGGACTACTGTTGGAGTAAGTGCTCAGAATCTCTGGTCTCCATTTCTTGAACAGATAGCGATGGAAGCATGAAGAAAAGAATGAATTAATCTGTAAATCATAAAGAAGATCCCTTAAGTTGCCCATCTCCAAACTGGCTATTGTTCATCTTTCTAAATTGTACTGCACTTGCAATGTGTAGCGTTGGGTATAAGAGGGTATAGATGAGTAGTGAAGCCGCTTCCCCCAAAAGGGGGAAGAACTGTGGGTTTCTTACAACACCAGCTGTGTACGTAGGTAGACTTCTAAAAATGGAGATACTAGGGAGAAAGGCTTCCAGGATAGTAGGCGGATTAAGAGATATGCCATGTTTAAAGAGGTTACCAAGAAAACTAAAGATGAAGAGAAGCTTGGAGCCCATGCACTATTTTTCACTGCCACCCTCTAATTTGCTTCCAAAGTCTGAGTATATTTGATGACCTGTTAGATACCTTGTGTTTGAGCTGCTATATATATATATATATATATATATATATATATTCTTCTTTGGCTTTCATATAGGTAGGAAGTCAGGAATGCTTTGATCCTGTGTTTGTTAGTAGTCTGTTTACCTATGTGGAAGAATTTCCTTCCTTATAATTCCAAGATTGCATTTCTCAGTTGAAAAGGTAGGACTTATTGAGAAAGCTATATCCCTGTTTGTTTTTTGAATTCCAGCTAGAGAGAACCAGATTCACCCTTGCTACTCTCCACAGAGGTTTAGAATGGACCTGACTGGAATGATGGGGAAACAAAGAAAGAAGGAGACACACAGACAATGTACAAAAACTTGCTGGCACTGGGTGAGCCATATGCCCTCTGGTGGGACTGCATCACTGACAAGTGTAACCTGCAAACTCATTATGTTTATTTTATACATTTGAATCAAGTAAGTGGATTTAGTGTAAACAGTCAAATATGGAGGCAAGTTTAACTCATCTCTATAGGGGAACAGTCTCAAGTTGTCATCTTAGAGGACAAGACAATGGTTGATAGTTTCTGCAAACCCCTCTTGATTTTCCTAAGCACTTGTACTTGTACAAGTGTAAGACTTCGCCAACTCTCTGATCCAGACCCAGAAAGACTTTGCTCTTCTCATGGGTCTTAGACAGTAGGGTATTTTGCATTTCCATGCCCATGCCAACAAAACAAATTTACTCAAGACTTTAGCTGCTTCTCACACATTCATTCAGGACTTCCTCTGCTCCCTACACAGCTTTCACCAATTTAATGAAGTGAATTGTCTAAATCATCTAAAAAGACATTTGCAAGTCCTAACCCCTGATGCTTCTGGATGTACTCTTATTTGGAAAAAAAATATTGATGGATATAATTGAATAGAGATAAGACCATACAAGACTATCATAAATCATATTAGAGCTCCATAAACCTAGTAGGTAGTATATCTATTACGAGAGAGAGACAGAGACAGAGAGGCAGAGACAGAGAGACAGAGGGACCCAGGCCTTATTAAAATGGAGGCAGTAATTTCATTGATATAGCTTTAAGTCAGGAAATACCAAAGTTTTGCAAGTTATTTTAAGATGTAATGAAAATGTGAGGAAGAATGCTTCCCTAGAGTCTTCAGAACAGGCGAGGCCTACATATTTATTTCTGACTTTTAGTTCACATAACTGTGAAGGAATAATTCTGGTGTCTGAAGACACCAACTTTGAAGCATTTGATACTGAAGCCACAGGAAACTAACAAGCTTTCATTGAAATATTTAAAAGCTCTAGAGTATTGGGTATAGTAAGTTTAGAACCTCTGGGTTATGGAGCTAGATTTTTATATCATTATGCACGGATTTTACAAAGGGCGAAAGCTATATTTTCATCATATAAAACTCTCCAACACCAAATGAGCAGATCTGCTTAAGAAATTCAAAAATTCCAGTAAAGATATAACGACTATGAGGGAAAACGTCCTTCCCATTAGCTGTCATAAAGAGTGGCTATCCTGTGCCGTCAACATAGATATTCACAACTTCATCATTATCTTCTTAAATCTAAAGTGTTCTTTTCAGTGTGTCTGATTTGTTCTGCTGGGTGGAAATTATAATGATAACCACATCTTCATAGGATGCCTCTATCAACTTTGGTTCTATTTTGTTTTCTGTAGACTTAATGAGGCACATAAAGATTTATCAGTTCCCTGGATACTTTTTTACTCCTTAGTAAAGGAATTTGAATGTAACGGGTGTTGATGAAGAATGACAGAGTATTTTATTTTGTGCCTATAAAGCTGTTGTTTATTCAGCTCATAACAAATACATTTTCAATTTAATTTTAAGTTTCCCCTCTCTTCTCTCTATGAACCGCTGCTTCGGAATGCTTTGCACGGCCAAAATGTTCTTCTAAATTGGACAGACACACCATTGCTTCTGAGACCAAATTAGCCTCCAAGACGGGCTGCCTGGTGCCATCACTGTCAGCGCCACCGTGCTCTGTAGGCCAGTTGCCAGCTTCAAGTGTCCAGGGAGATATCAGGTTCCTAACTGATTTTCTCCCTCTTTCCAACCTAATTATTTGGAGTCCTTCAAGCTTTCCAGAAATATCTGCAATTAGTCAGATGGTATCTAGGGCTTTGTTTAAAATTACAATGGAAAATTTATCAAGACCATTTGGTCTAATTTTCCTCATCATCTTCCCAGTGGATTTTTCCTCTTCTCTCTGGAGAGTCAGAAATGAAGATCTATGATTATTATACAATTACAGAGAAAAGGAGTAATAATAACGCTTGAAATAATTATTATACTATTAAGAGGGTTGATATGTGTAAAGATGATTTCTTTCCTGACATAAAGATTTTCTTTCTGAAGCTCAAGTAATGTTTGATTGCTAGCCTTACAGATGCCCTTTGCTGACGGTGGTGAGAACCCTGGCCTAGCAATTCTGGGAGTCATGAGTTTACTATTTTCTATTGTTGAAACCTACTTTTTATATTTAGTATCTGTTGCAAAGTTGTAAGAGTTAAGAGATAAATTGTTTAATCAGAGAAAAGATTGAAACATTTATTTTATTATCATACTATAAGTTTGATTTCTATTTCTCCTGTTTCTTTTTCTTTTGCAAGTCATAAACTCTCTGAGTCTCAAGTCTTACAGGTGAAGTACAATATATAAACAATATATGCATTTCATTAGAAGTCTTCCTTAATGTAGTATTAAGTATAAACCCGAAAGCCTCCTTCTCTCCCATGCCATGTTATTTATATTCTCATAGCCACAGAATCAGCCACTTCATAGATCTAATATGAAGTATTCCAACTATCTGTATTAATGCAGAAACAAATGGAGGCTGCTTTATGCACTAAAACCTTTTAAATCCTTAACAGATGATATTGATGTGTTCAAGCTTTCATAAAACTTATCTTTTTCTTCATTATCATAGGTTTGGAATCTATTATTGAAAGCAGGTAATGTATATTAAAACTGCTTTAAGATTCTACTTCACCACAGTCAGACCAGCCATCACTAGGATATAAATGACAGCAAATGCAGGCCTGGTTATGCTGAGAAGAAAACTTTTACATTGAGTGAGAGTAAACTAGTGCAGCCATGTTATAAATCAGTCTTGAGGTTTCTCACTTAACTGGACATGGACTTACATATGTTACAGTTATACTGCTCCTAGGCATATACCCAAAGGCTTGATGTCCTACCCAAGGGGCACTTGAACATTCATTCTTACATCAGCTGTATGTACATTGGCAATGAAATGGAATTAGCATAGATGTCCATCAACAAATGAATAATGGATAAGTGTTACTCTGTTACAAAGAAAAGAGAAATCTTAGATTTGCAAGTCAATGGATAGAACCAGAAATTATATATACATATATATATATGTATATTCGTATATATTATACACACACACACACACACACACACACACACATATATATATATATATTTACTATGTAAGATAAATTGGGTGCAAAACACAATTACCATATGTTCTCTAGCAAATGTAGATCCTAGCTTTAAACCTCTTGTTTTGAGTGTTTAGCTTGGTACAGAAGTAGAAGTCAGGCAATTCAAAAAGGGGCTTTGGTAGGTTTACATTAACAGAGGGGAAACGGATATGTAAAATGAAAATAGAGGTTATAATACATAAGTGACTCCAAAAACTCCACCAGAGAACTCCTACAACTGATAAACACCTTTAGTCAAAGTGACTGGATACAAGATTAACTAAAAAAATTTAATATCTTTCTTATATACAAATGATAATTTGGCTGAGAAAGAAATCAGAGAATCAACACCTTTAAAATAGCCTCAAATAATATAAAATTATTTTATCATGATGTAACTCTAACCAAGATTTGTATAAGAACCTCACGTGTTTGAAAAACAAAATTGAAGAAGGTTATTAGAAGATGGAAAGACCTCCCATGCTCATGATTCAGTAGAATTAACATAATTAAAATGACCATTTTACCAAAGCAATCTAAGATTCAATGCAATCCTTTCTACAATCCCAGCACATTTTTTTTGCATATCTTGAGAGGACAATAATCAATTTCATATGAAAAAAAAAACCAGGGTAGCTAAAACAGTCCTGTACAATAAAAGAATTTCTGGATGTATCACTATCCCTGATTTAAAGTTCTACTACAATAACAACAACAACAACAACAACAACAACAATAACTACAAGGGATTGGCATAATAACAGGTAGATATCTCTTTCCTTGTTCTCCCTCTCTGTCCTTCCCCTAACTTGACCATCCTATTTCCTCATGGTCGCCTCCCCTTCCCCTTTTACCCCGCCTTTTCCCCTTCTCTTCTCCTTCTTTCCCATTCTCCCTTCCCCCTCCCCCATACTCACAATTTTCCCAGGAGATCTTGTCTATTTTCCATTCCCAGGGGAATCCATGTATGTCTCTCTTAGAGTCTTCCTTGTTACCTAACTTCTCTACTGTTGTGGACTACAGGCTGGTTATCCTTTGCTTTATGCCCATTATCCACTATCAGTGAGTACATACCATGTTTGTCTTTCTGGATCTGGGTAACCTCCCTCAGGATGTTTTTTTTTTTTTTTAAGTTCCATCCTTTTGCCTGCAAATTTCAAGTTGTGATTGTTTCTTTCTGCAGATTAGCACTCCATTGTAAATGTATCACATAGAGGAAGAAGAAGGAAACAGATATCGTGATAGAGGGAGCCACTATGGTGTTAGAGAGAAACCTGGCACTAAGGAAATTTTCAGGTATCACAAGGATGACCCCAGCTAAGAATCTAAGCAGTAGTGGAGAAGGTGCCTGAACTGGCCTTCCCTGTAATCAGATTGATGACTACCTTAGTTGTCATCATAGAACCTTGATCCAGTATATGATGGAAACAGATGCAGAGATCCAAAGCTAAGCACTGTGATGAGTTTTTGAATGGGGAGTGGGATGGCGAGAAGGTGGGGGAGGGGATGAAGGGGGAACGGGGATTGGTATGTAAAATAAAAAATTTTGTTCTAAAAAAATAAAGTAAAGCCAACCAACCAACCAATCAATCAATCAAACAAACAAAATAGACAGGTAGATCAATGGAATCAAATCAAAGACCTAGATGTAAATTCACACACTTATGGACTGCTGATTTTTGACACAGGCCAAAGTTATACAATGGAAAAAAGAAAGCGTTTTCAACAAATAGTGCTAGTCTAACTCGGTGCCAGCATGTAGAAGAATGCAAAATAGATCCATATCTATCACCCTGCCTAAAACTCAAGTCCAAGAAGATCAAAGACCTCAACATAAATCAAGTTACACTGAACCTGATAGAAGAGAAAGTGGGAAGTAGCCTTGAACACATTGGCATAGGAGACAACTATCTGAATAGAACATCAGCAGCACAGGCACTAAGACTGACAATTAATAAATTGTCATGTCTCATGAAATTAAAAAGCTTCTGTAAAGCAAAGGACACAGACAATGCACAATACAACAGCCTACAGAACGGGAAAAAGTCTTCACCAATGCCACATCAAACAGAGGACTGATATATACCAGTGTGTGTGTGTGTGTGTGTGTGTGTGTGTGTGTGTGTGTGTGTAGAACTCAAGAAACTTAGACATGAAAACACCAAATAATCCACTTTAAAAATGGGATAAAGATCTAAACAGAATTCTCAACAGAAGAATCTCAAATGTCCAAAAGACACTTAAGGAATTGCTCAACATCCTTATTCCTCAAGGAAATGCAAATCAAAATGAATCTGATATTCCATCTTATACCTGTCAGAATGGCTAAGATAAAAAACACAAGCAACAGCTCATTCTGGAGAGGGTGGGAACACTCTCCTTTGCTGGTGGGAGTGCAGCCACTTTGGAATCAGTGTAGTGTTTTCTCAGAAAACTGGGATTCTATCTATCACAAGACTCAGCTATACCACTCCAGGGCATATACTCAAAGGATGCTCAGTCACACCACAAGAACACTTGCTCATATATGTTCATAACAGCTTTATTTGTCATAGCCAGAACCTGGAAACAACCTCTATGTCCTTCAACTGTGGAATGAATAAAAGAAATGTGGTACATTTACGTAATGGAGTATTACTCAGCTATAAAACAAGGGCACCAGGAAATTTGAAGACAAATCAATGGAACTAGAAAAAAATTATCCTGAATGAGGTAACCCAGACTGAGAAGGACAAACACAGAATATACTCACTCATAACTGAATATTAGCTATAAAATAAAGTATAACCACACTATAATCCACAGATCCAGAGAGACTAGGTAACAAAGGAGGGTTCATGGGAGGATGACTGGACCTCCCTGTGAAGGTGAAATAGAAGAGATTTTGTGAATGGACTGAAGGTAGGTGGGAATGGGAACATGAGCAATCAATTGTGGGGGTGGAGCAAGAGTATAAAGAGTCACTGCAAAGGGAAGCATTTCCAGGTCAGATAAAATTCGGGTGCAAGTGAATATCTCAGTAATCTACAAGGATGACCCAAGGTAACACTCCTAGCAATAGCTGAACTGACCAAATCCTGTGACCACACTGGTATCTAGCCCAACTGTCATCAGAAAGGCTTCATCTAGCAACTGAGGCAAAGAGAGGCACACCCACAGGCGAACATTCGGCAGAGTTCCAGGAATCCTGCAGAAGAGGAGAAAGGAGTGTAGGAACCAGAGAGTTCAAGAACATCACAAGAAAACTTACAGAATTCACTAACCTGGTTCATAAGGGCTCACAGAGACTAAACTGACAACTGGGGAGCCTACATGGTACTAATTTAGGCACTCTGAATATACTTTGTTGTATAACTTTGCCCACTTGTTGGTATCCTAAGAGTAGAACAGGGGCTATCTCCTTTTTTTTTTTTCCAAGACAGGGTTTCTCTGTAGTTTTTTTGAGTCTATCCTGGAAATAGCTCTAATAGACCAGGCTGGCCACGAACTCACAGAGATCCACGTGCCTATGCCTCCCGAGTGCATGCTCCACCACCACCGGCTGTCTCAGAATCTTAACAGGCTTTTGGGATCCTAGTCCTTGTACTGGGATGCCTTGCCCAGCCTTAATATATGGGGAGGTGTTTAGTCTTACTGTAACTTAATATACCATGCTTTGTTGATACTCATGGGAAACCTGTCCCTTCCTAAACTGAAATGGAGGAGGAGTAGATTGAGACTGGGGGTCAGAGGAGTGATGGTGATGGTGGGGACTAGGAGGAGAAGACAGAGGGGAAGCTGTGGCTGGGTTGTAAAATAAATAAATAAATAAGTAAATAAATTTAGTAAGAGAGAACAAAAAGGAGTGAAAACAGATATATGAAATGAAAGTAGAGGACTATAACAGTAGGGTTGGAAAGGCTAAAGGATGGGAGGCTATGAAGGAGATGGGGCAGGCTAGCCTGAAGGAAGGTTGTATGGGAACCATATGCAAGCCTACTATCTCACAAACTAATTAAAGTATAACTGATAGAATACTTGAAGGCATGTGATATAAAAGAATATGGGGACAAAAAACTAAATGGATGTGAGGGTGGAGGGATAGATAAAAGAAAGTGTTGGTACATGGGTTAAACCAACTAAGGAAGTATGTAATTGCTTCATGGAAACCCACTAGCTAGCAAGCTAATTTTAAAACTCTTTCTCTCTGGTGTGTATGTGTGCGTGTGTGTGTGTGTGTGTGTGTGTGTGTGTGTGTGTGTGCGCGCACATGAGTGAGCGCACTATTATTCAAATATGGAGGCCAGTGGACATCTTACAAGAATCAGTTCATTTCTTCCACCATGTGAATTCCAAGGTCATCAGGATGTTGGTAAGTGTTCTTATATTTTTTTTTCCATTAAAAAATTTACGCTTCCTCCTCTCCTCCCATTCCCCTCCTGCGCCCCCACTCTCCCTCCTCCCTCTGCATCCTTCCTTAAGAGATGGCAGGGTACCTGCCCTGTGGGAAGTCCAAGGCCCTCCCACCTCCATCCAGGCCTAGGAAGGTGTGCATGCAAATAGACTAGGGTAGCAAAAAGCCAGTACATGCAGTAGAAACAGGTCCCAGTGCCATTATCGATGGCTTCTCAGTCAGCCCCCATTGGCAGTCACATTCAGAGAGTCCGGTTTGATCACATGCTCGTTCAGTCCCGGTCCAGCTGGATTTGGTCAGCTCCCATTAGAACTGGCACACTGTTTCAGTGGGTGGATCAACCCCTTGCGGTCCTGACTTCCTTGCTCATATTCTCTCTCCTCTTGCTCCTCAACTGGACCTTGGGAGCTCAGTCCCTTGCTCTGATGAGGGTCTCTGTCTCTATCTCCATCCGCCGCCAGACAAAGATTCTATGGTGATATTTTATATAATCATCAGTGTGATAGTGGGGCAAGGATAGTTCTGCTTCCCAAGGACCTAGCTGGGGACATCTCTGTGGATACCTGGGATCCCCTCTCGAGCCAAGTCTCTTGCCAACCCTAAAATGGCTCCCTTAATGTAAATATCTTCTTCCCTGCTCCTATATCTGCCCTTCCTCCATCTCCACCCTCCCACTCCCCTAAGCTCTCCCCAGTCTTTCCCTTCTCCCTTTTCTCTCCCCCTCTCCCCTTCCCCCATCCCTACTTCCACCCTACCCCCACTTCCATGCTCCCAACTTTTGCCTGGCGATCTTGTTTGCTTCCAATTTCCCATTTTGTCTATGAGGTTCTTGGCCAGCAAGTGACCCTCATCCAGTACCAGTCCATCCACACGGAGGGGTAAGTGTTCTTTTATCTTCGAGCCATCTTTCTGGATCATCCATCTTACTTTTGAGAAGCTTCTTAACAAACCTGAAGCTTACCATTTGACTAGACTGGTTGGTCAGCAAATCTCAGATCTGCCTTTATCTTTCCATCTCTGTAATTATAGACTCCTGCCACAGCCAGCATTTTCAGGTATTCATACTAGTACAGAAGAACATTCCACCCACTGAAACATATACCTAGGCTTTATTTTGTTTGTTTGATATAAGATCTCACATATCCCAATCTGGTGTTGACCACACTATTTATTTGAGGCTTTCATCTAACTCTTGATCCTCCTTTTTTCAACTCTCACTTACAAAGATTAAAGACATATGCCATTATACCTAGCTGAGGATGGCAATTTTGGGGATATCTAGGATAAAATGTGAATTATAGAAAAACTGGAAATACAGTCTTTCTCATAGTATAGAAATTCTTTATGATAGTGTGACCACAGGGGAGGACTGTATACCTGCTTTCTAAAAACAAAAAAACAATTTCAGAATATTATCTCTTCATTGTTAATATTGGTAGCAGTGTTTTCAAAGCTCACCCTTACCTGGGCTTGCTTGCAGTGTATCCCATGGCTCTGTGTTGGAAATGAAATTGCTGACTCTCAGTTTAGGCATCTATGATTTTAAATCATGCCCAATTACTTCTTATATCAGCTGGGCTAGTTTATGATTAAGTTCATGTTTTTAAATTCCACTTTCTCTATTTCTTTGCCTTACCAAACTTCTCATCATTTGTCGATTAGATTTTTACAGAATTGATTTTTAATATTTTTGACTACAAATAAGAAAAAATATTTCTAAATCACTTTTGCACATTATTCCCTCTGCTTTTATGAATTGTGGGGTCAGTTTTACCTGACATCAGGATTTAAATTTATTTTTCTCTATATAGAAACTGATCAGAATTTCCAAATGGTTTTGTAAGTCAATATCACATCTCCATAAATGCATAGATCCACAGAGCTTTGCCCTAGCTTGTAATTTTCTTCCCTGATGATGGAAGTTACAAAATAATCCCACACTAGTTCAGAATTACATATAATAAAGGGCTATTTATTGATATATAGACTCACAATTACAGTACTAGATCCCAGTCCTCTGCACCAAACATGGATCAGGAACCAAATCTAGCAACCAGAAGTGAGAGCAGGAAGCAAGAGAACAAGTGTATGCTTTACAGCTGCATTTATAAGAGACCACACCCAAGTGGCTGGTCTCATAAAGGTTGGCTGAAGGAGCTCCCACAGCACCCCTCTCTTTTGTTTAAATAAGAGAGTTCCAAACCCAAAACTATATACACTAGGAACAGATATCAAGTATAAGATTAGAATTACAACCATCATAAACAATATTAAGCAATGAACATGTGCTAAATGTTTTAACAACTATTCTAGCTTAAGGAGTTTAAGTCTTGTATTGTAACTGGCTTGGCTAGATTATCAAAGGATGGTGACTATGACTAATCTTCAACCTAAAGGCCCAAGAAGGGAGATACTATTACGTGAGTAGGGAGGAAGTATAAACAAACAGCTTCCAAAATGTGCAACAGATGACAGAGACAATTGGCTGCTTGAGCAATCACCTAAAATCTCATTTGTCATGTTGAAGAAACAAACTTTGGCTAAGGTTTAAGGTAACTGAAAGACCATTTTCAGATGCAGGAAAATTTTCAGAACTATCTTACTCTGTATTGGCAAGGTTTGACAGTTTTTTTTTTCTTGTATCCTGTAGTCCAGTCCAGACATCATGCACTTTGTCAGTGGTCGAGGTGTGGGCAATTCCTTATGCAAAGGCCAGTTGTGCCAAGAAAAAAAATATACTCCAAGTGGAGTGTCTTTGGTACTCATCATTCTCTCGGGAATAGATTGGTGCTGCCAGGAGCACTTGTGTCTCATGTCAACGGGATTAAGCCTGAAACCTGAGAGACCCTGGCCCCCGGTCGTAGCCACCACCTCCTCCTCCACTGAGTGCTTCTAAGATATTTAAATGCCATGTTCTACAGATCTTTGAAGTGGTTGAAGGTTAAATATTTATGCATAATATAATCTCTATGTATCTAAAGAGCCTAATTAGTCTGACTAAAAGTGTAACAAACATAAATGACTATTGACCTATAATACTTAGTCTTTATATGACTTAAAAATTGTCTTCATATCATAATATTAAACAATCTTTAAACAACTGTGCAATAAAGGAGGACAATAACCTCAAAATGTAAACAATGTATAAATATCTTGATCAAAGGTAGAAATATATAATGTAATATGATAAATATATCCTAAAAATTGTATTAGTATACAAAATATCATAAACAGAGGTAGGAATTTGTATGCATACAATCTGAAAAAATAACTTTGCCTAGGTATACAAATATTGTAAGCAGAAATAACAAATATAATTGATCTTGTATCAGTATACAAGAAACTATACCAATGTAAATTGTCCATAAACAATAGCTCACAAGTATTCATTCACTCTATCCCTTACTGTTATTATTAGTAGTATAAGTTCACACTAATCTACCTCTTATCCCTTTCATTTTTCCCTCTTTGCTTCTTTCATTTTCTTTTTTGAGATCTCCAGGCCTACATAATTTCTACCCCAACCTCAACCCTATATGAGTAATAATCAACCCCTAAAAAGTGCCCCTAAACATGAGGACAAATTTTGTTGGGGGGGGGATGACATCTTCTAGAATTGTTTTCAGTTGTAATGGGGGTGATGTTCTTTCTATGGGATCCTGTAAAAGTAAAATGATGGTTAAATTTCATGATTGTTGTTTTGTATAATTGCAAAACATGAGTAATCAATAGGGTTTTTCTAAAGTTTTATTTGGAGTTCTGACCAGAATGTTGTAAGAAGGTGCATCATTTCCACTGGTACCCAAAAAATGGTCATAATAGTGCCATCAGAATCATGATATAATATCATCCAGGTGGATTCTTTGCTGTGGGACCCCGTCTTTTTCCTGGAAGCTTCAAAGATTATTGCAAGAAAATCTATGGTTCCTTGTTGAAAACTTAAACATCATTCATATAGACATATATTCAACAAAAGATACAATATAGACAAAATGGGCATGGATAAAAGTAAAGCATTTCCTTAAAATCTATCTTCTTTATATCTCATACCAGAAGGCTCCCGACATGAGACAGAAATTCTGAATTTTTTAACAACATGCTTGAATTTAGAGAAGGATAGCCATTTGTCCAACCCTAAATCCATTTCTAATTTTTAAGTAAAGATGTATACATGTTCAGATAATTAAATTTTACTATGCAGATGATACAACATCATAAATCAGATTTCTCTTTGCTTGTTGATCATTTCTGGAAAATTTTTTATTTATCTTTAGGCGTCTGGATGTCCAAGGTCTCTTGACTTTTTGAAGATGAATATTTTCTTGCAAAGACAAGAACAAACCCTGCCCCAACCCTTATGAGGTTTTCTTCCACCTATATAATTGTCACCTCTATGGATGAGCTGTTATTTTTCTTCCTCAAGAGGTTTCTGTTTTCCAAACTGAATGTTTATTAATTTTGATGGTATTCATAGCTTTTTTTCTCCTGTGGAAACAAGAGCAAAACACCTTCCCCAATATAGCACATCTCCTGGTTTCCATTGTAAGGTCAACAGATCCTTGAAGTATACTGGCTGATTTAATTCAAATTTTTTTTTTTTTATTATCCAACGTCTCTCTGCTGCTGTTATTTTTTTGTCATTAGCTTTAGGAAAATTCAAGATTAATAACGCACTATGCAATCTATTTCTGAGGGTATTTTCTATCCATTTCTGTTCATTTAGTATATCCTTTATTGTTTGATCTACTCTTTCTGTAACTGCCTGACTTGTTTGGCATATCTGTAATATGCTTTATATTATAACAAGCAAAACTGTTTCATTTTCTTAGACACATATGCTGGACCATTGTCTGTCTTTATTTGTGCAGAAATACCCATAATGGTCATAACTTTTAACAAATGCATGGTTATTGAATCAGCCTTTTCTGAGATCAAGGCAATTACCAATTGAAAACCTGAATAAGTGTCAATGGTATGGCATATATATTTTAATTTTTCAAATTCTGTAAAGTGGAACACATCCATTTGCCATATTTCATTTCACTGATTACCCTTTGGGTTAGTACATGCAGGTAATAGTGTTTCTTTATAGAAAGAGCAAGTAGGACATCTGTTTATAATCACCTTAGTTTTTTGCCATGTAATAGAAAATTCTTTTTTTAAACCTTTGCTATTGACATAATGTTTCTTATGAAATTCTGAGACCTTCAGCATACTCCCAATCAACAGTCAATTAATTTCTGTATTATTTTGTAATATGAGGGCCTGCTTGTTGTGGTTTCTGTCTTGCCTGGTTTGTGTCTTTCTACCAGGTCCCACATCTGGTAAATCCCAAAGAAAATCATACAGAGGTCTTCATAAGGTATAAACTGATTGGCCCATTAGCTTAGGTTTTGTATTAGCTCTTATAACTTATATTAGCCCATTACTCTTATCTATGTTAGCCAAGATTCTGGAATAATGATACTCACATCTGTAACCATGTCTAGTAATCCCTCAATTGCAACATCATTTATATGAAATCAATTGATATTTGATAATTTTTGGAAGTCTGCAAAAATATTTTTTTCCTATTTCATATTGGAGTTTTTGATTCATTCTCCATGTATATTCCACCATCCAGAACAGCATGTTTTTTGAAGCAGGCATTCGATTGTTTAATTTTCCTGGTGAGACATATTCTCCAGAGTGACTGGGAATGACTGGACTTTGTTTGATATGGTGGCCTGTGAGAGGCCCCACAAGGAGTTTTCAGATGGTATTGGGTTGTCTTGCCTGTCTTTTGTCCATTTCCATTCATTGGTATAATGTCCGCCTTTGCCATACCTCCTATATATACCAGAAGGCTGAGTCCTCCTATTCTTGCCATACCTAGAGGATACATTATTCCTAGGAATTCCTTGTCTACAGTCCCTTCTTAGATTTCCTATTCTACCACAATTAAATCATTGGCATTTTGGTATCTCCTCATACTGTTGGAAATCACTTCTCCTATCCAATCTTCAGTACTGTAGTCAAATTTTTTACCATTCATTGTATACAAGATCCATTCATCTATTTGTGCTTATCTGACCTTTAAAGGCTCAATGATCTTCTTACATTTTAAGTTGGCATTTTCAAAAAGCCAAAGATTGAATAAGTGCAAGTCTATCTTCAGGGTCATTTATTCCCACTTGAACAGCCTTAGTTAATCTTTGTAAGAAGTCAATAAAGAGTTCTCTCTGGCCCCATTTAACCCTAATATATGATTTAATTCTCTTTCCTAGTTTCTGAATCCTGTCCCAAGCATTTAAATCTGCTGTGCTACATAGGGACAAGGTGTGTTCATTGTAACAAGCCTGTTCCTGAGTATCAGAATAATGACCCTCACCAAGAATTTGATCTTGGAAATTCTCAAATCCTTTTGCTTTCCCCTGTTGCTCTAAAATTTTTGCCTCTTCTCTCAAGTAACATTTCCAAAGAAACTGAAGTCTATCTTCTAGGACCATTGAGATTAACTGAAGCCAATTATGTGGGGTAGCCTTTGTTCTTGATACCCACATTTTCAACATTTTTCTGACAAAAGGTGAATGTAGTCCTTAGGAAACTACTGCTCATTTAATTTCTTTTAGATTGCTCATACCTATTGGTTCCCATGCATATTCTTTACTACTTTAGGGTACCTTGTGACAGATGGTCTTTCCAAGGAAATTACCAGATGCAGTTGAAACTCTGTGTAAGTCATCCAGGATATGGCATGTACTAATGAGGCTAAATCCTGTCCTCCTATCTTCTATCCCTGCTCATTTATTTCAATAAATTACTCAATCTTTTCAGTCCTTTTACTATTGTCTTTTGTAAAGTCTGAATCTCCTTTCAATGTTCTTTTCTAATGCCCTCACTGAGGATTCCAGCGTATGAAATTTGTCCAGTAAAGATAAAGTCTTATCCTTGAAAATAATTTTGATTATGTACATATTACCTTCCTGGAGAGATATTTTATCCATTAATCTATCATAACTTTTCAGCAGATTCTGATTGTTAAATTCAACAGCACAAATTCTTCCAGATTGTTTTGTCAAAGAGATGCTATCATTCTCCATAGTATTGATCTTCTCAACTAGCTGTCCATTATTACTCTGTAAAGACTGTATTACTTCTAAAAGTGCCTCATTCTTGGTCCTATTATTAAACCATTTTTAATGAGTTAATATGAAAAACAAAACTAATTCATAGAATCAAATAAAGGGATGTTGCTGTGGGAGCTCCTTCTGCTCCTTCAACCAATAGCCTTTAAGATACCAGACAACTTAGGCATGGTCTCTTTTGCTTTAAAAAGTAGTGGTAGCCCTGCTCTCTCTCTCTCTCTTGCTTCCGGCTCTGCTTCTGGCTACTAGACTTTGTTCCTGGCTGCACAAAGGCTATTGTCTAGGACAGTGATCTGTAAGTTTTCCCCTTAAATAAATAACCCTTTTATTAATCATAATTCCAAACTGGTGTGGGATTGTTTTGATATTTATGTCTACAAGATGTAGAAGAAAAGTTACATAATCCTTGTAGAATATCATCCACCGTATAAGCAAAAGAATTATTAGATTCCTGGATAGTTATGTTATCAGTAATTTTTGTAATTTGTCAGATCTTACTGACTGTAAGGCAATTACAATGAATTGGAGTAGGTGTAATAATCCTTATCAGCCAGCAGGTGTCACAGTTGCAGCCGCATGGCCTAGAAATGCTAGCAGCAGTGAGCAGCAAGTGTTGCTTACTGAGGTACTGAAGAATATGCTTTTTTTAAAAAAAAAAAAACAAATTAAGAGCAGTTATTAAGGCAATCAAATGATTCCGAGTGTTGAGGCCCAGGATACAGAGAAAAACCAATATTTTTCATTGCTGCAAATTGTGTACTGTGTACACTGAGGAGATTGCAGGCAGCAGCATATGGGACAGTGTGTAATGTGTGGAGCAGCAGGGTGTGGGTTGTGAGTCACTGCAGTCTGTTACAGTTTTAGCACCTGCTATAGCCACAGTCAGGAGAGTTAGTGCCCAATGTGTCATGTAGCTGGTGAACTGGTCCCCAAAAGGGTGGACTGACCTCCATGTTTGGGCACCAGATGATGCCAGAAGTTACAAAATTATCCTGTGCTAGTTCAGAATTGCGTATAATAAAGGGTTATTTATTTAGGGGAAGACTTACAGATCACAGTCCTCTGCATGAATGCGGAACAGGAACAGAATCTAGCAGCTGAAAGAGAGAGTTAGAAGCAAGAGAGAGAGCACACAATTTAAAGCTGCATTTATAAACTTTTTTTTCAAAAGGAAAATATAAATGCATATAGAATTGCACAATAAAAAACAGAACTACATGTATGTAAGCCCCGTGACTTTTAAACAAAGTCTGTTCTCTTGTAATATGCAGGAACATACCCTAAATCTGGTATTATATATTTTGTCATCCTTTACCTTTAATGGAGTCTTCATCATTTTTCATTCTCTAAATAATACAGTTGTTAAATTTGAGTTTCATCCCAATTTATGTTTCCTACCTATATCATAAAAGAAACCCCAGTTAGAGAACATTATTCCAGAAGAGCTTATACAGAAATGAAAAAAAAAAACAGAAAATCGATAAAAATAAACCCTAATAAAAACTATTTTTCCTTGTTGGGACTATATTATGTAGATTTTGAGGACTGTGATCTGAGCTAAATGGTGAAATACAGTGGCTATACACATGTTTGTTTTCTTTCCTTTATCATAACTCTTGTCTTAGCCCTCCTTTGTCTGTCCTGATATTCTAAGACTTGTCTTTTTCTGTGAACAGTTAGGTTTGAGACAGTTTTGAAGATAGAATGTAATTTTAAGACATCATTCTTGCTGTAATCGAATGTCAACATTTGTTAGTTAAATTGTAGAAGGAAAATGAAAAGAATCCATCCTTTGAAAGACACATATTTTGGACTGTAGGAAATGCTGCATTTTCTGGTTCATCTTCCCCATATCTCAATGATCATTCTGAACAGCATTTAGAACAACTTAAACAAATGTAATAGATATTAAACATTTACCATGTGAATCTATATAGTCTCCTGTGAGTATCATCTACTAAATTAGAACACAGCAGAAGGTCAAATTATTGAGCAGTTGATCCACAATACATTTAGGATTGAATGAATCTCCATGTTATTTCAGAATATTTACAGTTATCAAGTAGACTTTAATCAGGTGCAAGATCCAGAGCAATATCAGAAAGACGCTTTTTGTTTTTTTGGTAAAGTGGCCTTACTATTACATAAATCCTAACATGTTACTCAAGTTTGCCATCTCATTAACATTAATCTGCTTTCTTTATCTGGTTTATCTTGCACTCACTACATTCAGAAAACACAGTACCTATTAACAGTAGCATGTCTTCCATATCTTACACTTTAAGCTGGCCACAATAGAATTCTATTGTCTCAGACAGTATGATTTCACATAGATCAATGCTCTCTCCTATAACTTTCTGTAATAACTATAATGTCGTTTGATATCTGTACTGTTCAAGATGGAAGCTACATATAATAATTGAACCCTTAGAATGAGAATACATGGCTGGAAAATTAAACTTAAAACTGTATTTAATTCTAATTACTTTCAATCTAGATCATTCCCATTTAAACTATATGGCAGCAACTACCATGTTGCATATCATACCAGAAGATTTTGAGAAATATCAACCATTTGGGAAGAATCAATTAAAGAAATTTGTTGTAATAAATGAGAAAGGATCAATTTTGGATAATATTGTAACCTATTCTTCTTGCAGAAAATTTGTGTATCACGCTTGGACTGCATGCAAATTTGAGAGCTAAAATCAGAACACAATGGCACAATAAAATGAAAAGACAATTTCAAAGGATATGTAAATGTTTTTTAAAGCCATATCAATATGAAGACAAAAATTTCTTTCAAAGGTGAAGGAGCCAAAAATCCACTGGGGGAAAGAAACAACAGCAATAAAAAAATTCAAGCAAAATCCTCCTCCTTTTTTGTCATTTAGCTGAAGAACAGAAGTAGAACAAAAGAGCAGAAAAGGAAAAGCATGGTTGTGCCAGGAGCTCATTGATTCATTCCGTGTAAGGATTTATTTGGGAAAGGTAGTAACTACCAAAAAACTGACTTAAAAAGATATGAGTCAGCGGGAACCTACAATCTAAAACATTAGAGGCATTATAAACCCAGAAATCTCTGGAACTCACAAATCGGACTAATTACAGAGCTAGCGTAACAAGACAAACATTCCAAGTGATTTACTTACTATGGTCAGCGTTCTGAAGTTATTGTTCTACGATTCTTGGTTAGGGAGGGGGGAAAAAGAAATACAAACAAAAACATCCCAGATCTCTTTATATTGTAATTCATGCATGGCAAGTTATGAATGTAAATTCTTTGACAAGAAGATGAAAACGTACCCCAGGGATGCAAATTAAATTACGCATCCCAGAAACCCTCATTTTGTATTATTGTAAAAAGTGCCTGCATCTGTCATTGCTATTTAGCACAAATTTATCATGTTATTTCAGCGGTGATGGTGGGCTGTTTAGATGATAGTTATCCTTTTTCAGCAGTGCCTGCAGCTTCTTTTCACTGTGTAGGGATTCTGTTGTTAGTGTGTAGAAACATAAATGCTGTCCTTTCAATGGTGACCACACCAACATGCTTTTTTGGCTATAGTGAAGGCAAATAGTGATTTGATTGAGTTGTCCTTTGTTATACATTGTTGAGGTTTGTCATTGTTTGAATCTAAGTACAAAACAACTAATTTGACTTCTTATTTATAAACTTGCATTATATGGCATGGAAGTGCATTTAAATTAGTCTCCATAAGATAAAGCACAATTTCATGTGTACTTGATTTCTAAAAAATAAACACTGTCAATAAATGGCCATGATTTGTGTTCAGAATTTGTTCTCAGCTCACCTTGAAGAATGAAATGAGTGACAGATACAAAGAATTAGGTACCATGGAGAGGAGGTGGCAGAATTTCTCAAAAGTCAGTCAGCCTCCTGGTGATAGATTAATTTTGAGTTTTATATTTTAAAACCAGTTTTGGTCAGTGAGATGGCTCAAGGCATAAGGCGCTTGCTACCTAACTCTGGAAACCTTAGGATGGTAATGGGGAACCCATGGCAAGGTGGAAGGACAGAGCTAACTCCATAACATTGTCCTCTGATTTTCATACCCTTGTGCCATGGTATGCACACGCCTCCACACACTCTCACATACATCATATAGCTATAATAACAGATTAAAAAGCTAAACCTAACATTTCCTTCTTTTTCAAACCAGAGAAAAATGGGGATAGAAAAGAAAGCACAGCTGAGTATTTAGTTGTATTTCCTGCCTATTTTATAATCCCTAGCACTAGGGGACTGAGGCAGGAGGATTTTATTTCTAATCCAGTTTGGTTATCAATAGTAAGCGCCTCTCTCAAAACACACACACATCGCTTCTCGGCCTTTTGCCTAAGATCAAGTGTAGTATCTGTTCTTATCAGTTAAAACACACACACACACACACACAAACACACACACACAGAGAGAAAGGAAAAACCACCAAAAGACAGTATTAGAAGATAATGCTTGGTTGTTAAAAATAGTTATGATTAATTACCTTCACTTAAAAAAATATCTTTAGGTTTATTTTAATGCTGTTTAATCATTCATGTTTTCAATTCTTCTTGTTTCATTTAGCTTTGAAGACCTGGTATGTTTCCAACTATTTGATAATCTTTAGAAATATAGTTTTTACTGACTATATACTTGTCAACAGAAGATGACATGGCTGGATTAACTCAAAGATTTAAGGATTTATCTACTTCAAGATTTCATCTTCAAAATTCCCCAATCATCATCTAAGAAAACAAGGATTAACTTAAATTGGCAAAATTTTCTTCTCTTATATAGTCTAGCTGTTCAAACTTTTTCAAAAGGAAGCTTGAATTCACTTAGAAAACTGTTTGTAAATTCTCAGATTCTTCCTTGTTGTAGGCTTCTGGGTTCACACTTAGAGCCAAGAAGTCTTAGTATACTGGAAGCACCCAAGAAAGTTAAGTGCCAGAAGGTCAATAGCATGCGAAGAGAGTGTCTTACTAATTTAGGAGAAGAGACAGAGAGTGCTGATCTTAGAGCTTCTGAGAGAGTGGTCCTGTCCTATCATTTTTTTAGGAAACAGCTAAGAGGAGTTGCACATACTTCAAATAATCTAATCTGCCTATGCCTCAGGATAAGGAAAACTATTGTAGCTTGGGAGGATAAACACCAAGTAAGCAAGGATTTTAGAGGTATAAGAGGAATTTGATATGACCAGGTAGGTTGAAGTTGTAGAAGAAATAGAGAGACACTTTCAGTATATTCCTAAATGAAGCTGTTGTTTTTATTTTTAATTAAAATACACGTACATCATTTCTTCCTTTTCCTTTCTTTTCTCCAACCTTTCCAAGTACCCCCTACTCACTTTCAATCTCATGGCCTCATTTTCTTTGATTATTTATATATATGTATGTATAGACACACATATAAATATATATTACCTTGAAATATAATTCAATATATATTCATAATATGTATTGAATTGAAATATTATTAATAATGTATATTGAACTCAAATTCTCTATTATTTCTTGGTTACTTAGTCTCACAGCAGATTTTCTGATAGTCTGCTCTTTCAGTGTTTTACATACACACACACACACACACACTCACATATGCAACCTGCTGAGTTTGCTTAGTGTTGCTTACATGTATATAATTTCAGGGATAACTGTGGGATATTGTATAACCCGTTATGGAGCTCATCCTTGCAGCTGACTAATTCCCTTTCTCTCAGAAGTCATTAGTTGCCTGTGCATGTAGTTTTGTGTCTATGGATGAGGTCCTGTGAGATTTTTCCCTTCCACATGAACATGTCTATTGGTATAGTCATTGTTTGGGTCTTGTTTAGACAATCATATTGCTGTGGTATCATGGGTATAGATTCCCCTTCTCTGTCATTTCTTGGGGGCACAAACTCACAGCAGATTTCCTAAAACTCTTGCTTTTTCAATCTTCCTCTTCTGCAATGCTTTCAAAGCTTTGGGCGCAGGAGTAGATTTGTAAATGTGTCGGCTGGCCTAGTTGCCTTACCACTTTTCCTCTGCATTTTGACCCATTGTGATTTTCTGTTATGGTCTCTACAGGGGGCAAATGGAAGCTTCTTTAATAAGAGGTAAGAACTACACTTATCTGTGGGTATATGGATACATGTTTAGAATGTAGCCAGGAATTATGAAAGAAGTTCTTTAAAGGCAATTTTGGCAAACCGTTTCAGTAAGTTTGTGAAAGTAAGTACACATTCTAAGAAGACGGCGAGTGCCTTAATAATTAGTGATAGTAGGAGAGGTAGAATATTTGAGGCAGAAGTGTGGAAGGAAGTGGAGACAGAAGGTAGTAGATGCACTGTAAGCAACAAGCTCCATAAACGTCCTGTTGATAGATGGAGCCCGTGCTGCTTTTCCATTGCTTCTAGAATGCAGCATCACAAATTTGGTGATGTAAAATGCTCGTTGAAAGTTTTGTAGGTCAGAATCTTTAAACAACTAATATTAGCCTTTGTGTGGTCTGATTTCCTTCTTGTATGCTTGGGGAAGATGCCATTTCCATGCCCTTTCCAGTATTCCTGAGCTTGTGGCTGCTGCCCTTCCCTTCAAAGTCAGGACAGAATAAACTTAATGTCTTAAGGTTATTAATACTAATCATATTATAAAATCTCTTTTGCGATCCAAGTCAGTATTGAGTTCTGCAGTAACATGTGAGGATCCCTGGAAAGTCATCGTTTTGCCTGCTACAACATACAAAGCCATGTGTAAACTGAGGCAGATAGACACAGTAAAGGCAGAAAGGCTGAGTTACTGAAAAAGTAAATTTAAGCAGAGGAACAAGTTGCTCAATTAGTCAAGCAAGACAACATGTCCTTAGGAGATACAAGACATCTTGCCTACAAATGCAGAAAAAGAAGTGGTTTAAGTGGAGAGCTAGGAACACTGAGTTACTGAAATGGAGGGTAAAGGTGAAAACAGGAGCCCAGAATAGATTATCACTGAAAGAGCCAACGGAAGAAGAAGCATGGGAAGGGATGCTGCATATGATAAGCAGTGGTAATGATATTGGAGGGGATTAGGAAAAATTTAAAAATCTGCTACAGATCATTTTTTTATAATATTTAAGTTATGATAATGCCTAATAAGGAAAATATATAATGGGTCAGACCTTTGTGGTTCAGTCTGAGAAAACAGAAGCCAGCAGAGATGGGGGGATGAGAACCAGTTTAAAAGGGATCGTAGAAGTGACCAAAGAAACCAGATTTGGTGATGAGAAGACGTGTGCTCTGTCAGTCTTCATGTACTATGAGTTAAGAAAATTAAGAATGCTTTTATGAAACCAAAGCTCTAATTTTGTTATTACATTTTATGTACTTTATCTATTATCATCTGGAGTACACACACGCAGATGCTTTCAAAAATACTAGAATTTTGACTATTGTTAATTACTTACCTATTCAGTTTTATAAATTTCCATCTTAGTATTCTTATGGAATTGAACTCACTCTTAATTTGCTGTTTGTAAGATTATAAGGCATGGAACATTAGCTGTCATACCTAGCATAGAGGAAATATTTAATCAGCTATTCTATTTTTATAGCAATACAAATGGAAAAACTCTCACAATCTTTAATGTACATTTGATCAATCTACCTGACCAAAAAGTTAACTAGTTCCATTCAATAAATGATACATTTGAGACATTTCCTTTGGGTTTCACAGTAAATTGGCAAAGTAATGATTTTACATTTGGTTCTTTTCTTAATGCCTAATGGAAGTAAAATAACTTCTAGATTATTTCAAATGCACTGAAAACATAAATAGCAGTAGTTTGCCAGCTGCAAAATTGATGCTGAAGGTACTTAAATGGCCCGTAGGATGTTGAAGTCCATAATCACAGCACATTCAAGGCAGTCTCTGGGCTGAAAACATGAGTGAATGTTTTAAAGTAAGAGGAACTGGAATAGCATCTCTACTTTTAAATAGTTTGTTAGATTGTAGTGCGGAGTGTATCATAATCCCATATGTTACTTGAATTATATCAGGGCAGGACTTTTCTGCTGCTCTTCCCAATTACCATAATCCCATGAAGTTTAACCGCTCTGAACTTACAAGTTAATATTCTCCTCTATATGATACTTGTACACTGTCAATTTTTTTTAGTGAATTATCTTTTCTATTACTCAAACAGGTAGAATAAAGATATATAACCAATTGTCAATTAAAGTTGAATTAAGTGTCTATGAAAAATATCTCTATTTCAAATATACACTGAATCTTCTAAGAAAAATATATGTATTTCAAATACATGCTGAACATGGGACTGTCATTTCAGCTGGGATTTTATTTATTTATTTATTTATTTATTTATTTATTTATTTATTTATTTATTTATTATTGTTTCCATGGAGTCAAAAGTTAGAGTCAGTGAGAAAACTATTAAAGTTTAGTATCTTCTATTTCATTTTCTTAATAAAGTTTTAATCTCTCTCCTACAGGTAGAAAGCGAAGAAAGCAATACTTTTATTTGGGTGAGGGAGGATATCTGTCTGCTTCTTTGCATTTTTGCATCCTGGGTGCTCTGAAAATCATCAGGCTTCTCTCTAAGTCTTTTACATGAGGACCGTGTGTGTGTTTCTGAATATCTGGACCATGCATATGAGCTGTTCATTAAGTCCAGCATTGGCTTTGCTCCTGTCAGTGTCGTATCTTCCGTTGGTTTCCTTCACCGTTTAACATTTAACATGACTTATTTTTATTCTGTGTTCAGGTGTCATGCCAGCTTGCATGTCTATGCACCATATTCTTGCAGTGCCCAAGCAGGCCAGAAGACGATGGTGTATCTTCTGGAACTAGAGTTACAGGTCGTCATTAGCTATCATGTGTATTCTGGGAACTTGCATTTTGTGAAAGAGGAAGAAGGGTGCTTAACTGCTGAGCAATTTTTCTACTCCTTGCTTCATCTTTTAAACAAAATCTATTGTGCCTATGCTCTCTCAGAATATGAAAACACTGCTATTCAATGAAAAAATTCTTCATTAAAATCCATCATACAGAGCAATACATAATTGTCTTTTGGTTCTATCCGTACATTCCTTTGATAGTCCTCTGTCAAGTATAGGTGATTATAAGTGGAGGAAATGGTTAGTCTCACATTGTTTAGAATCTGGGGAGACTTTCTTAGTCAATACATTTCTTTCTCATGTCTTGAATTCTCTGTACATCTTTTATGTCTTTTTATCCCCTGAATTGTATTGTATCTCAGTGCATCAGGGTCAAGATTCTTCCCCCACTGTCTTTTATCTTCTTATCAGATCTTGGTTTATAATATCCTCCAATCTTTATTATCATGAAAAACAACAAAACGTACATCTTTGGGGCTGGAGAGATGTACTCTTCCATAGGAACTGGGTTCAATTCCAGCACCTACATGGCAGCTTGCAACTGTCTATAACTGCAGTTCTAGGACACAACACTGTCACACAAACTTACATGTAGGCATAACATCAGTGAACATAAAATAAATAAATAAATCTTTAAAAACCTACTTCTTCTTAAACTTAACTACTTCTGTTCACTGTGGATTTATTACCTTTCCTTTGAACACAACTATAATTCTTGGAAGGTAAATAACAACTGCTCTCTCAAATCTTTACCTTTTTATTAAGATGCAGTTTATTATGAAGGTAGTTGTTAGAACAACAAAAGTCTAATTTAAAAATATATATTTCCTCTGACATATCCCATTCCAACATTTTCTTTGGGAAGGAAGTACGTTGGTTGTGTAAAGGTACCTTACCAGGTTATCACCTGATATTCTTTGTCTTCGGAAAGAATCTCATAGCTAGCACAATTTTCCAGTGTCTTCACACTAAAAGACAAATGACATTTGACAAATTCAAAAGTTATATTCTTGGCTACCTTAGTTAAGTTTCATGAAGCCTCTGAGCTTTTCACCATACTGTATTTGTGATACTATCTCACCAAGGCTTCCTTTATCCCCTTTCTTCTCCTCTGTCTGTCTCTCTGTCCCTTTCCTTCTCCATGCACTGACCGTACACTGTCATCAAATGACTTTGCATATGCCTATATTTTCACTTGTGTAATTCCAACAATTCTCAATTTTTCTTGCCAGTTCATATCTATTCTTTGGGAATTCTATATACAAACTTTCTGTTTCAACTTAAAATTCTTGACCTGAACTGTTTCAATTATTTAGTTTCTTGTCCTTCCCATGAATCCACAAGTGTATTAGAAGTGGAAACATTGTTATATTTGTTTTAATCTTCCCAATACCTGCCCTCCCAGTCCTGCAGCCATTCAGTCACAAAGAAACATACAGAGGCTTACATTAACTATAAACTGGTTGGCCTCTGTCAACAAGTCATTAAGCACTTATATAAAGACTATGAAATTCCAGACCTCCTTCAAGCTTTCTAAAGACATTTTTAAGCTACAATATTTTTTTGAGAGTGATATAAGCATTGTAAAGAGAAAAAGCTACAATTGCAGTAAGACACAAACATCAAAATACCATTGAATGGATGACATAGTTGTCACTTAAAAGTCAGTACTTTGATATTCATGAGTTCCCTCCTTGATCCCACTTTATATTTAGCTTCTTTGTATTCATGGATTGTAGCATGGTTATCCTTTACTTTATAGCTAATTTCCACTTAAAGATAGAACAGTCTCAGGGGCCTTTGAGGACCAGCCTCAATGCCCCCTCAGGATTCAGAGAGGATGCTCCCTTCAGCAATCAGGAGGACTTAGAAAATCTGAAGGTGAGTGAATTCTCCACATGTGCTTTTATGAATCAGTTTCTTTATTCTGCTGCCATAATTCTAATTCCTTTCATTTTTTTCTGCCAACTTCTTCTTTTCTATTTATTTATCATAGCCTCACGACTCTCTCTTTTTCCAGGACCCTTGAAGCAATAAAGAAAATACAGGTTCTCTCTTATTGGTCAAAAACACATTCTTAGAGCAAGTCGTTTACCATGGCAACACAAGGACCCAAGGTAATAGGACTAAGTCCATGACCAGAGGGTGGGGTATACAGTGCCCTGTGAGAAAAGTTTTGAGTCTCAGGCTTTTTTGTTAACAGACTGGCAAGCAAATAACTGGCATCCTCATTTGAGTAATTTTATTTGGAGATCTGTGTGTCTCACCTTGTGCATTGCTGTAAGGTTCCAAACTTAGGATCTATTTACAAAAAGCTTTTAGCCGGGTTTGAACTTGCTCTGAGGTGAAAGTGAGCTAATTGTGAATAGTTTATCTGAATAAAAAAACAATGCAAACTTTTAGTGTCTGCAGTTCTTGGAAACAAATATATCCAGTAATGAAGCACATCCCAGTTCATATTCTGTATAACAAAATTATACAGCCAGATGAAAAGTCACCTTCCTGACTATCCACAGATATATGTGCCCCGTAGATGGAATATTTTCATGAGAGAAGCACACAAGCAGTGATAAAACACCCAAATCTATTTTTATAGCAGAAATGAAATTCTTAGGGAAGAAATGAAGTGACTCATAAGAGAAACTGCATACAGGAGCAGCTATTTCCACATCTAGTAACTTCATGACCTTTCCAGTTAGGGTTACCTATTAGAGAATAACTCATCTGGTAGGATGGCCTGTTGAACACTAGTTATCATCTACTGTTTATATCATGGTCCCTAATAGAATAGACATTACTTGTAGATAAGGGGAGGGAACCTAGATATGGTCTTGTGGATGGGAACAATAGGGATCAAATCTTGAAGGAAGGATGGAGTGAGAGAATACTGGGAGAGCAAATCGGAATGAGGGGCATCTCTGGGAAAAGCTAGAAACCCAGTGCAATGAAAACTCACAGGAATCTATGAGGGTGACCCTAGTTAAGACTCCTATCAATGGGGGATACCGAGACTGAACTGATTTTCTCATGCGAGACTTCCAGTGGAGGGAATGGGAATCAACCCAATTAGAAAGCCTGCAACCTACAATTTGTACTTTCTACAAGATGTGCTGGGGTAAATGTGGCACAGACTTCATGGGAATGGACAACCAGTGACTGATCCAGCTTGAGACCTATATCATGAGAGGGAGCCCATCCTTGACACTACCTGAAGCTGGGATAACCCAGCAACTTAGTATAGGTAGAATCAAATACAACTGGAAAATATCAAAGAAATGATTCCTAGTGATATATTAGTGGCTAGACCAACTGCCATCAGAGAGGCTTTATCCAGAAACTGATGGAAACAAATACAATCAGTCAAACATTAGGTGAAGCTCAAGAAATCCTCTTGAAGGGGGAAGGAAGGATTGTAGGAGCCAGTGGATTCAAGGACACCATGGAACAAATAACCTAGGCTCATAGATGCTCACAGATACAGAATGATTAACCAAATGACTTTCATGGTACTGACCTAGACCCTCTGCACATATGGTACAATTATGTAGTTTTGTGTTCTTGTGAAATTACTAACTCTTTTGACAGCTTTTGGAACAATTTCCTCCTACTGGGTTGCCTAGTCCAGCCTTATTAGGAGAGGAAATACCTAGTCTTACTGCAACATAATATGCCTGGTTGATATCCATGGGCAAACTGACCTTTTTGAAGAGAAAAGGGGGAGTGATTAGGAGGTGGAATAAGTGGGTGGGGAGACTGGGAAAAGTGAAGGGAGTGAAAACTGTGAGAAGATGGGATGCCAAAAAGTCTGTAGATTAAAGGCTCACATCTTTAATCACAAACTTGAAAAACAGAAGCAAAGGATTGCCATGAGTTTGGAGACTGTATGGTTTCTATCAAGAGCTCTAGGGTTGCTTGTGGTACAGAATGACAACCTATTTCAACAACCAATCAACCAACCAACCAACCAACCAACCAACCAACTAACCAACCACACAACCAACCAACCAACCAACCAACCAACCAACCAACCAACCAACCAACCAACCAAATCATGTGATTTGCTGGACATTTTGTTATTTCAGTTGTCTTTTATTTCTCTTTATGGTCTTTCCTTCAGAAACACTATCATTTTATTTCATTCGTAACTGCTTTCTGCCTTTAAGAAGAAAAAAAAAAAATGTTCAGGAGGATGCGCAGAGACCCACATTGGAGCACCAGACAAAAATCTCAAGGGCCAAATCAGGAGCAGAAGGAGAGAGAGTATGAGCAAGGAACTCAGGACCGTGAGGGGTGCACCCACACACTGAGACAATGGGGATGTTCTATCGGGAACTCACCAAGGCCAGCTGGCCTGGGTCTGAAAAAGCCTGGGATAAAACCGGACTCGCTGAACATAGTGGACAATGAGGACTACTGAGAACTCAAGAACAATGGCAATGGGTTTTTGATCCTACTGCAGGTACTAGCTTTGTGGGAGCCTAGGCAGTTTGGATGCTCACCTTACTAGACCTGGATGGAGGTGGGTGGTCCTTGGACTTCCCACAGGGCAGGGAACCCTGATTGCTCTTTGGGCTGAAGAGGGAGGAAGACTTGATTGGGGGAGGGGGAGGGAAATGGGAGGCGGTGGCGGGGAAGAGACAGAAATCATTAATAAATAAATAAATTTTTAAAAAAAGAAGAAAAAAATGGAATTGACTTACAGATTTATCAAGCTATTTATGATTTCATGAACAGAATAATTTTAATTCTGCTTGCATCACTGGAATTTTATGCCAACAGAGATTCAACCCCAAAGCTTACAACTGCAAAAATTTAGTGCTTATTGTTCATTCTCTTTATTCATTTACTTATCTATCTTGGCAAAGTTCAAGTAGCTTAATTTTGCTCTTTTGCATTTGAAAATAAGGTCATTGAAGCACCACTGATTTTGAACAGTAAGAGTTTTATAAATCTTTTTCCAGCCTGATTAGGTTGTATCTTGAGTTTTTTTTTAAAAAGGCTTATTCTATAACTTGTCCAGAGTAGGTTGGAATCCAGGCCATTTTCTTAAGTAATTACAGTTTAGAGATGGCCAGAGATAGTGATTCTCTTTGGGGATCTTGATACTCTCCTTCACGTTTGTTATTTTCATTTGTTCCTTTGGGGTTCATTTCCTTCATTTTCATTGTAAGACATTGTATTGCTATGCTACCATCCCTTATCTTCTACTCTTAGATTCAATCTTTCTTTTCACTTCAGCCTCCCTGGTAGCTATGACTATAGGCATCTGTCACCCTGAGCGGGAAGGTACTTATATTGTTTTTTTGTTGTTTTTCAAGAGAAAGCAAAAGTAAAAATTGGGAACTTTACAATAATTTCAGGAAGCAAATCTGCTGTCTTATACTTGAAAAAGTTTTCAAGATTAGAAAAATAACATGATTTTATTCTCAGAATTACATATGATAGTTTACAATTTTGGATAAGAGACAAGGATAACTGTGTGTCTATTTTGAAGAAGCATGGGCTAAAAGGAATTTTAACATATGTTTGTCTGTATTTCAAAACTGGCTAGATTGGCACTGATAGACACCTGTCACTCATTATTTAGGATGGATAAGAAAAAGGTAAAACATATTGATTATTCTGGAGTTATATTAGGCAATATCTTTAGAAACTTTTTGATATCAGAATGAAAATTCCTGACATTTTCCTGCACAGAAATAGATGTTAATCTAGGAACCTTTAAAATAAGAATATATTATAGCAGAGAAACATGCTCATTGTGGATTATTACTGATTTCTGCGGAATAACTATACTTTAGACCTAGACATCTTCCTGTCTTCTGTTTTATTGTCATTCATCACAATTTTCTGTGAATCTTCTTTCAGTCCATTATATGCATGCATAACTGGGGACATAGTGACAATAATTTCCCAGGAAAAGAGCTCTGTTTCTAAATGAATAAAATTACTTACCTTTTAAGAAACTCTTTAATCCTTCCTGTATACTTGCATATGCCTTCTTGGATAGGGTGGTACTTCTAATCTGTATTCTATTCAAGTGTCTCATACAGCACATCAAGAGTCGAGGGGCAACCTCTAAGGGGAATCACTGGTATTACTGACTCTCAGATGTCCTGAAAAAAAAAAAACCCTTCAAAGGAAGTGATGTATCAATGGCTCTCAGAAATTCAATGGCTACTGCCTAAGACCCCTCCACCCCAGACTACTCTCCAGGTATGGTACTCTTCAAGACCTATAGTCAATGATTGGTAAGTGCTTGTCTAGCAAGCTAATCAAAGACAGGCATGGTTCATAAGGCTGAGTCTTCCTGAGGTGGTGACAACAAGGTCAGGGAAAAGCATCTTGACTTCCACTGAGTGCACCATAAAAATAAAATAAAAAGGATGGATATGTGGGCGTATATTTGCCCAGGCACAAAGAGCCAACAGGTCCTTGCTGTCCTAAACCAGACTAAACCAGCTATCTGAGCATGCAGTATGTAACTTCCCCAATTTGAGTCAACCTAGGTCTGCCAAGGGGCTCTAGCAACAGCTGCCATGCCATGAGACAAGAAGACCTGAAGCAGTCTCTAGCCACCATGAGAGACCCTGATGCCAGGATGCTGCTTCTCCCTTTCCCAGGTGGTTATGGGGTATATAAGGCTTCCCCCTTTCTAAGACAGACTGGACTTGATACACCCAGTTTGTCTTCCATGAGCCTTGTCGTAAAATATAAAATAATAGAAATAGAAATAAAGGATGCAAGAGCTAGCTAGAAATATGCTTAAGCTATTGGTCAAACAATTGCAATTAATATAGTTTCTATGTGATTATTTTGGGTCTGGGTGCAGGAATGACTAAGCAGCATCTGTCTACAGAATGGCACCCAACAAATATTTGGGGCTCATGCTTTCCATTCACTTCATGTCCAGATGCTTGTGTGCCCACCCAGTGTTAGCAGAAAATTCGGTGAAACCACACCCATGTCTGAGCACCCCTTGCTTGCCTAGGCAATGAAATTGGGTCTTCAAGGAGTGCATAGGCAGAAGAGCATGGAAGATTCCCACCACCATACACAGAAATATTTTCAGGCCATGTACTGTGATGCATGACAAATTTAGCTTTCATTTAAATAAAAGGAGTTTATATGCTTCATGATGTAACCATGTAGTTGAGGTTGTAAGAATTCTTCCTGCCCAACAGTCCCAGAATTAATGGTGAACTACCTCCACCATATTGAAAGACTGAAAAAGATTGAGCCAGCATCTATGGCCACTACAGCCAAGTGTGCCTGGTCAGAAAGTAATTACAGATATGCAATAAAGATAGCCAAAAATAAACCTCTGGGTGGGTCACGGTGTGTTTAAAAAATGTACATAGGTTTGAGAGAGAGACAAAACAAAGTATAGAAAGAATAAAACAGTCTTTAAAGAGACAGATTACAGACTCTCATAGATTAAAGGAGTAAAGACAAATAAGCCACATAAAGATGGAAAATAACACAGAGAGTCTAGATTATGTAGAGTTTGAGTGTTCTTTGAATTTTTGACTATGAATGAAATAAATACAGTGAGACATTTTATTGTACAGGCTGCTAAGCTAAACCAACATATATACTTTAAAGGTAACTTGACTTTAAAATTTGTGTCTAAGAATATGTTGCTTTGGAAAATATGTTCTTTTTTTTTTTCTACAGAGGATAGAAAACTATGGATTCCTTACCAGCTCATGGGGTTTTATCAAAACAAGACCCCCAATGCAATGGCCATATGGTCCAACGTCCATGATAGCTTCAGAACTTCTTGCTGAGATGGACCTGACACACAGAATACCCCATGAAAGTTCTGATTAACAGCAACCCCAATCATCAGGAAATAGTCTAGAGAACAACACCCAAATTCCCTAAATAATTGTTTATAACTATTTGTTTACACTTAAAGTGATACATGAAATAGAGATGAATACTTTACATTGGTATGGATCTTGGTTTTTTTGATACAAATTTAAGGTCAGTTTTGTTATATGTATATTTCTGCTCTTGATTAAGGTATTGCGTTTGTGCAGTTCATTTAAAATGTAGTGTATAATTATAAATACAGGTTAATAGATAGTCATCTATAATAGTCAAGCTTGTAGTAATGTTAGTTAGGTTTTTTCATATGTACTGAGATATATTTCAGATGGGTAGGTATTCTTCAAACCTTTCAAAAACTAACAGAATATGACATTTAAAATGTTTTAAGAACTTAGACTTTTCTCAACAGTGAGATATGTCTGCTTCTGGCAGATACTATGGGCCTGTAGACTAATAATGGATGCCCTAATGTTTTAGAAGAACTTTGAGTGACTGTCCAGATAGCAAAATCTACAGTTTTTGAATTTGCTTACAATGCACTTCTTGTTTACTTAGGTAATATTATATCCTTCTGGAGTCTTTGATGGAGTTGAAAGATAGTTACTAATATAAAAGATAGATTAGATATAAAACTTTACACTTACAATGATAGGATAAATTATAGAGTATTTTCCTTAATTGCCAAATGAAAATGAACTAAATTTTGTAACTATAATTCTTGTTTGATAACTGTTTTGTTGTATATTATCTTGCTATGTTAAAGTTGAAACCCTCCTTTTTAATTAGACAGAAAAGGGAAGGAGATATGGGATTATTCTCTTTATGCTATGAATATATTTTATTGCCATTGGTTAATAAAGAAGCTGCTTAGAGCCAGACATAAATTCTGAGCAGAGATTTATAGACAGAGAGTAGGTAAAGTCATGTAGTTGCAGAATGAGACAGATGTTCCAGAACCTTAATGACAAATCACAAGTCTTGTGGTAAAATATAAAATAATAGAAATGGCTTAATTTAAGCTGTAAGAGCTAGCTAAAAAGATGCCTAAACTATTGGCCAAACAGTGTTGCAATTAATCTAATTTCTGTGTAATATCTCGGGTCTCGGTGTCTGGGAACTGAACTGGAACTGAACTGCCTACAGAATATAAACTCCATTCTTCTAGTTCATGGGTCTTTACAATATACTTTCAGAGAAACTTCTATTTCAGCCAATGTGCTGGAGATAAAATAATGCAAAACAACATACATATTCTTTCCTTCAGGACTGCAGTAGCTACTTGGTTTGATAAGAATTATCAAGTATTCAAAATACCTCATTGTAGTTAGTGAAGTATTGTGCAAGAAATAAAATTAAGTGAAAAGGAGGCATAGCAGGTAGTGCTTATGGTGTATGTAAGAGTACATCAGTACATTTAGAGCAAAGTCTCATTGTATGGTGTGACTAAGGCTTTAAAACCTGGGAGTAAGGGAGTGCTAGTACTTGAGAACAGGGACTGGCAAGTTCTTCATGATACTGAAGAGTTTACTCTTTTCATTTGTACAAAAAAGGTAAAGAGTACCACATTTTGAAAATTTCCACTTTACCTGTTTAAATTTAAATGTAGTCTCATTTTGACCTTAAAAACATTTGGATAATTATTTATGGAAGATCACCTCTTTCATGACTAGATTACAATCTAAAGAATTTTATAGTTTATCATTCTTTTTTCTTATGATTTTTTATGTTTTCATATTTTAGAGAGCCTTGCTATTAAATGAAAGCCAGATTGCCCTGGAACTATGTAGTTCTAGATAGCTTCAAACTCCTTCTTCAACCTGTTGAGTACAAGGACTATATACATGCTCTGCTATACCCAGCTCAGTTCATTTTAAATTATTTAAATTATTTAACTCATCAGGCATGGTGCAATTGGCTATGCAAGATGTTTGTTCACTTAAAAAATAATATTGGAGGATTAATTAATTGATTGTATCCTACTCTAAATCTCCTTACCCCAAAATTGTTTGGCACTAGTCTAATATTGAATGTTCATCTTCTCTTAATGACTAGGTATATTTTAGGAACTGATTTTAATATTCCTCTATTTTTTAAATCAGCTATTGAAATATTCACCATGGATAAATCTATTGTTTATTACAGTCTATACCTTTGTGGTCACCAGTTATTAATGACTGTAAGTTGACTACTGAAATACTTCTGAATCTATATGTTGATCACAGAAAGCTATTCAGTAATAGAGCTCTTAGGGACAGTCCCCTAATGCATGTTTAAGCTGCCACTGAAGTAAAATGATGCGCTTCATCCTTAGTCTCCTTTCTTTAAAATATTTCCTAGATATCCCACGTCATAGATATCCCACGTCATTGTTTGGTTAATAGGCACATACCTATTATAAATATATCAATTTAAATGGGATTCTTTTAAAACAACTTAACCTGATTCCTAACATTTTCTGAAAAAAAAAACATTACTGATTCTAAAACAGGCCCAATTACCTTTGATAGACATTTCACTGCTTTTAACAGGTTGGTAAAAGACAAAGCTATAAAATAAATTACCTTATTTAATTACTTTGGTGTTCTTGTATGAGCAATTTATCTATGAGTTATTTTGTTCACAAGTAGGCTTTCTATGACTATACTATTAGAGTTTATTTTACCTCAGGAAATTCTTTTTATAGTTATCTCATACATTTAAAAATAAAAATAATTTACTTTCTATTTTATGGAGGAGAATCTTGAACAATTGACCTCTAATTTTCATCAATTGGGCTGTATTTAATACTCTCTGCTCCACAGAGAGTACTTACCAACACAATTACGGAAAGGATGAGATGGATTTATATTTATGCAACTAGCTGTTAGCTATCTTGGCTTCTATTAAATGAGTGTACCTTACAATTCTGTTTGGTAATGATAATACTTACACTTATATAGTGATATCATACAGATGACTCTTATGCCTCTCTGTCAAAGAATACAATCCAAACTTTAGATACTCTCTTCAAAGTAGAAGGAAAGAAATTTTGTAGGAGGTTCAAGCAACTCTAGGCTATTTTATTTTTCTATTTTTTATTAAGCTATATATTTTTCAATACTTTCCTCCATTCCTCCTCACTACTATTCTAACCTCTCCGATGATCCCCATGTTCCCAATTTACTCAGGAGATCTTGTCTTTTTCCATATATTAGATCCATGAATGTCTCTCTTAGGTCCACTTTGTTGTCTAGGTTCTCTGGGATTGTAAATTGTAGGCTACTTTTTTTGCTTTATTTCTAAAAGTCACTTATGAGTGAGAAAATATGATATTTGTCTTTCTGGGTCTAGGTTACTTCACTCATATGATGTTTTCTAGATACATGCATTTGCCCACAAATTTCAAGATGTCATTTATTTTTTCTCCTGTGTAGTATTCTATTGTGTAAATGTACCACATTTTTCTTATCTATTCTTTGGTTGAGGAACATTTAGGTTGTTACCAGGTTCTGGCAATGACAAACAATGCTACTATGAACATAGTTGTGGTATGATTGAGCATCCTTTGGATATATACCCAAAAGTGGTATTACTTGGTCTTGAGGTAGGTTATTTCCTAATTTTCTGAGAAAATCACCATATTGATATTCAAAGGGACTGTACCAGTTTGCATTCTCACCAGAAATTTACTCATTGGGTCACACACAAGCAAAACAAAAATAGGAGTGGTCTTGTTGGGGGGAAAGGCTTTGAGTAGGAGAAGGAGAGAAGATGGGAGAGAGTAATTAGGGATGAAAATAACTAAAATTACATATTTGAAATGGTAAAGGAAAAAACAAGTATTTCATCTCCTTTCACTGTATTATAAATAATATTCTCAGAAGAACCTTTCACAGTAGAAATTAGATAATTAACATCCTTTGTAAAATTATTTCTGATTTGACCCTTTGACATAGCAACGGTATGATGACATCAGTCATTACTGCATAGTGAACTTGACATTACTTTTTTGTCTAAATCCCAAGAAGAAGTTATATTCAATCTTACAACCAAGATGTTCTTGCTCTTCTAAGTAATTGGTTTATCTATCTTAAATTATGAAATATATAAAAGTGATACTTGTATCTTTTGCAGAATGATTGCATTGTCTTTTGTCTCAAAATGCCCATGTCTTTCTATGAGCAGAGTGCCACCATAAGGTCTAGATAGGTTTTTGGTGAGAACTGCTTTGATACAGTAACCAGCAATTAAGAGGTTTCTGTATGATATAATACTCAGAGCAGGT
Source organism: Microtus pennsylvanicus (assembly GCF_037038515.1). Taxonomy (NCBI): domain Eukaryota; kingdom Metazoa; phylum Chordata; class Mammalia; order Rodentia; family Cricetidae; genus Microtus; species Microtus pennsylvanicus. The sequence goes on along the minus strand of NC_134579.1, from coordinate 56,061,997 downwards.
GCTGTGATCTGAATGTTTCCCAAATTCCTATGTAGAAACTTAATCAATACTGTGATAAGACTGAAAGATGGAACCTTCTAGAGGTAATGAGGCCCTGAGTGCTGTGTCACTATTGATAGGATTAATACTTCAATAAAGAATATGAGGATGTAAGTTTATCTTTTAAGATACTGTGTGCATGAAGACAGTGTTTGTACTCCCCAGAGGATACAGCTACAAGATACCATCTCAGAAGCAGAAAACTGCTCTTATTAGACACTATCCATAATAGACCATACCTAACTACTTGCATTCAGATCTTTATTAATACAACCACAGCAATATATCTTCATGCAGTGTACAAATATACTACAGCAGGTATTGTCATATATTCATTCCACATAGAGATAACTTAAACAGCCCCAATTAGATTAGATGGTTGATAGAAACTCTGGTGAGTTCATAGATAAAAATGAGTACTATTTCATTGGAAATTAGAAGGCCATTACTTTTATAAAGTATCCAAGAAAGAAACTAAATTTTATCCATTTTAATGCTTTGAAGGAGACATAGAACACAGAAAAAAGCCAGGTGCCATTCACAAGTCCATGGACATTGAGGGACAGATCTAAGGCTCAGAGGACCAGTTTGTCAAGAGAAGGACAATTTCAAATGAGGGGTTCTAGGTCATAAACCTCATAGTGTTCTGCAGAATCTTTTTAAAGCCTGTTCTCTCATCATCTCTACCCAAATTTCAGATTTCCTCAAAGCCTCAGGTCTTGTGATGGGATCCTTTGTGAGACAGAGTTGCTGCAGATTGCCTATAGAAGAATTAGTAGAGTTATTTTTATGGAATTGAGTTACAAGGAATGAGAAACTCTTGACTATTGTAGAAAACTGATCCAAGACATGTAGGTATGTAGGCAGAGTTTTCCTGTCTTGCAGCTGCTTTCAAATAAACATGCAAATAAACAAAATACGCCCCATTTTTAATTGGATTATTTGGTATTTTGGTGTCTATTTTCTTGCGTTCTTTATATTTTTTGAAGATTAACCTTCTGTCAGATGTGGAGTTGGTGAAGATCTTTTCCCATTCTGTAGGCTGCCATTTTGTCTTACTGACCATGTCCTTTGCCTCACTAAAATTTCTCAGTTTAAGGAAGTTCCATGTATTAATTGGTGCTCTCAGTGTCTGTGCTGTTGGTGTTATATTTAGGAAGTTGTCTTCTGTGCCCATGTGTTCAAGACTACTTCCCACTTTCTTTTCTACCATGTTCAGTGTAACTGGTTTTATATTAATGTCTTAGATCCACAGTTTTGTGCATTCATATAGATATAGACCTATTTGCTTTTTTCTACATGTTGATATCCAGTTATTCCAGCCCCATTTTCTGAAGATGCTTTTTCCACTTTCCATTGTACAATTTTGGCTTCTTTGTTAAAATATCAGGTATTCATAGGTGTGGGGATTAATATCAAGGTCTTCAATTTAATTCCGTTGATTCACATGTCTTTTTTCATGACAACACCAAGTTGTTTTTAATGCTAGAGCTCTATAGTAGAACTTGAAGTTAGTAATGTGGTGACCCTGGAAGTTTCTTTATTGTTCTTGATAGAAGAAAATCAAATGTCAGAAAGACATTTAAGGAATTTCTCCACATCCTTAGCCATCAAGGAAATTCAAATCAAAACAACTCTGATATACATACGGACTTACACCTATCAAAATGACAAAGTTCAAAAACACTGATGACAGCTTATGCTAAAGAGGATGTGGAGTAAGGGCAACTCCATTGCTAGTGGGAGTGCAAACTTGTACAGCCACTTTGGAAATCAGTATGGTGGTTCTCAAAAAATTGGAAATGAATCTATCTCAATACCCAGCAATGCCACCCTTGGGCATATACCCAAAAGATGCACAATTATTTCTCAAGGACATATGCTCAACTGTGTTCACAGCAGAATTATTTGTACTATCCAGAACCTGAAAATAATGCAGATGCCCCTCAACCAAAGAATAAATAAAGAAAATGTGGTACATTTACACAATCGAACATCACTCAGTGCCATCTTGAAATTTGCAGGCAAATGGTTGGAACTAGAAAAAAAAACATTCTGAGTGAGGTAACCATGATCCAAAAGGCAAACATAGTATGTACTCACTCACAAGTGGATAGTAAACATAAAGCAAAAGATAGACAGGCTACAATTCACAATCTCAGAGAAGCTAGGGAGAAAAGAGGACCCTAGGAGGGATACACATGGTGTACCCCAGAAAGGGTAAGTAGATCTCCTGGCTAAACAGGGAGGGGATAAAAGGGAGTGATGGAGGATGGGAACATGAGGGATTAAGAATACTTGGGGGAGGGACAGAGAGAGAGAGTAATGAAAGAGATATTTTGATACAGGGAGCCATTATGGGATTAGAGAAAAAAGTGATGCTAGGGAAATTACAAGAAATCCACAAGGATGACCCCAGCGAAAACTCCTAAGAATAGTGGGGAGGATGCCTGAATATGCCTTCCTTATAATCAGATTAGTGACTACCATAATTGTCTTCATAGAACCTACATTTAGTAACTGATTGAAATAGGTTCAGTGATCCACAACTAAGCATTTGGACTGAACAAATGAGTTCAGTTAAAGAGAGGGAAGAGGGATCATATGAGCAAGGTAGGTCAAGATCATGATTGGGAAAACCACATAGATATCTGACCTGAAATAGTGGGAGCTAATGGACTCTGGACTGACAGTTGGGGAAACTGCATGGGACCAAACTACACCCTCTGAATATGGTTAAGATATGTAACTTGATGTCTTGGGATTGGAGGCCCTGGTAGTAGGACCAGAACTTATCCCAGGTGCATGAACTGACCATTTGGAGCCCATTCCCTATTGTGGGATACTTTGCTCAGGCTTGATACAGGGAGGAAGGGCTTGGTACTGCATCAACTTGCTATGCCAGACTTTGTTGACTCCATAAGCTAGGCCTTACTCCCTCTGAGGTGTGATGGGCAAAGGGAAGTGGGAGGTGGTAACTACGAAAAGGGAAGGGAAGGGGAACTGGGTTTTGTATATAAGATGAAAAAAAATAAAACAAAAGAGAAAAACCAGCATTGAGGCTTATATTTTGAATGTTTGGCTGATAGCTCAGGCTTGTTACTAACTAGCTCCTATAACTTAACCAATTTTATTAATCTATGTGCTGTCCTGAGGTTCATGACTTTTACCTCTATCCCATTTTGTGTATCTGACTTGTTCTCTGTCTGGTTGGTGAATTCTCTGACTCTGTCCTTCCTCATTTCATCATTCTCAGTTTAGCTTTCTCACCTAACTTTATCCTGTTCAGCTATTGGCCAGACAGCTTGTTTATTAAACCAATCATAGTGACACATATTCATACAGTTACACAAATATTATTCCACAGCATGGGTAACAATGTGATCTGGAAAAGCCACAGGTACCTGTTCCCAAACTCTGAGGACTGCTTTGTGTGTGGCAGCTAATAAAGTTGTGAGGGCCTAACAAATATGTATGGTCAGACACAGAACAAAGATTGTTTTGAAGACTCAAGATTGGGTTTCTTTTATTAGAATTTGGAGTCACTTAGGGAGGTCTTACTCATTTCTTCTTACCCCTATCTATTTTTTTCTTTCTTATAGTGGAGATATCTATTTTTACTTGTTCCAAAAATGTATTCTGAAATTATATAATGTTTGATTTTCATAGGCACATATATAGTAGAGAAATAACATTAGATATAATCAAAACTTGAGTCTCACAAATGAGACTCTAGAGTTTAGGCTTTTGAGTTTAAGCATGTTTTCCCCACCACACAGAGGAAAAAGTACAACACATTAATTTTCAGAGTCATTCAGCTTATAACATTCAAGCCCTTAAATTTCATTTTCTTTTTCCATTCATAGTACATAAATTCTACCATAATATTTAGGAAGACAAATTCAAGGGTTCTGTATTTGTTAGATGTACTCAATAAACTCTGGATACCAAAAGAAAGGACAGAGCCCAAGGATGGGTTTTTGTGAAACATGAAGTTTAACGCAGTGGAGTTCACTTTCTATCTTACTGCTCTTCTTTTAATACTGTCATCTCCTAAACACTGATTTAGAAGTTTTTGCACCCCAATAAGCTTCTCCCAGGTTCAACGGATACCAATGCTCCTGGGTGGCTCTCCAGCGCCCCAGAGAGGAGACAGGAAAGGAAGACTGGAAAACTACATTTGTGCTCTGTGATCCTGTTTAAATACCCTGTGGGAGTGGTCTTGAGCATTTCTGGGGAGGGGTCATCTTTGGTGGGCTTTCTTGGAGGTGGAATCTGGACTGAGGCAATTATCATGGGAGGGAACTCGGGATGGAATTTCCACCCAAACAATCCAGATTCTTTGGGTATATGGATGCCAGGGGCTGAGGTGACACTTCCAACCCAACACTGATCACTTCTTAGAGAAGTCTCAGGTTGTTTGGAAATTATGAGTTCCACACTCTATTAAGTCTTACAGTTAAATGTTTTTCAAGCAAAATACAGTATGATTATTCTTTTATTTCATATGCACTGAAAGTTTATAGAAAGGTTGGCCTAAAAGCTATCTAAATGGGGCAAAAATTTTCACTATAACCTTCAAATTTTAAGATTGAACTCATGGAAACCAAGGCTAACTAGTAGCAGTAGGCTACTGGCTTATTAGTATTCAATCATAATGTATTAGAAATTAAGCCTGCCACATCAGTAATTCTTAGAGGAGGTTTGCAACACTGTTTGACCAATAGCTTAAGCATATTTCTAGCTAGCTCTTATATGCTAAACTAACCCATCTCCATTATTCTGTGACTTACCGGGAGGTCATGGCCTACTGGCAAAGTTTCAACAGGCAGTGAAGGCATCTGTCTCCTGTGGTGGCCATATGGCTTCTCTCTGACTCTGTCTTCTTTCTCCCAGAGTTTAGTTTAGTTTTCCCGCCTAGCTCTACTCTGCCCTATCACAGGCCAAAGCTGCTTCTTTATTTATTAACCAATAAAAGAACACTATACAAAAGGACTTCTCACATCAGAGGCCTATTTAAATATCCTTAACACTGATAAGTGGCTGAGCTCTCGTATAATCTACATTTCTACTGTGTGTGTTTTTCTTTTCCACGGAATTCATAACAATAAAAGTGAGAAAGAGTTTTACTCCATGGGATGATTTTCCCAAAGGCATTTTCAGGAGAATAATAAAATTTCATTTTTGTCCCATGGGATTTAATAGTAGGAATCTCTGAACTCAGAAAAAAAACAAAGATAGGCTGTCATTTTTTTACTTGTGTGCAATAGCAAAGAATCAAATTTTCAGAGAAATATAATACTCTATCATTAATTTCATCCAGCTGGTACTTTCTCAATACTCTTTCTGTATCAGCTACTTCTATTGAATATTCTATTGAATAGAAAAATAATATGCTTGATATGTCAAAGATTCTGATGAATGGTGTATGATGACATGGATATGAGTTGGACTAAAAAGTACCATGAACAGTATGTATAAATAAGGTCCACAGTAGTACTGTAAGTCTAGGGATACAATGACAGTCTGATTGATATTTAACCACCGCTTAAATGTATACTGAAGTATAACTCAATGTTAAAATGCAACTCTTAGAACCTATTCCCACACTCAAAACTTCAAATATACTGAAATTTTTATAATTTTCTGTATGACATGGTCTTTCTGAATCTGTCCATCTGCATGATTCTTGGCACTCAGTTAATATGGCTCATTTCTCCTTTTCTGGCTTTAAAATATCATTATTCAATATCCATCTTAAATATCAGTTATTCCAGGAAACCTCTTTATGCCTTAGTGTGCTTCATCAACATAATAATTAGCCATTCTTATATCTGTGAGCAAACAAATTTAACTGCATTACCACTGCTAAGCACAAACCAGGTACTTGATACATTCTCATTAGAAGCATTCTGAAGGCTGAATTGATGTAAATTGACTAATACTTGATATCAGATTTCTCTATAATTTGGATTCTGGCCATTTTTTATATGCCTCCAAACATAAGAAATCGATCTATATCAACCAAGCTTACCCAGTCACAATTTTTTGAATACCTTTTATGTGCTTTATTCTATGCTGTTACTAAAGTATAACCAGATATAGTCTACCAAAATGCCAATCATAAAACACAATTACACTAATTTAATTGTTTTCTCTGATTCTTTACATGTATAAAGTACTTAGTAAGGTTATTCTTTGTAGACAATATAAACACCAAATAAAATTAAAATATAACTCTTTTTCATTATATATCTATATTGTCTATGAGCTATCTATCTACCTATCATCTATGTATTTGTCTACATATCTATTTATATATTTGTGTGTCTATCTACTATGAATCATTTATCTCTATTCATGGGGAGAAATATTGGATAACTGTAAAAGCTTTTCCTTATAATTATTTGGCAATATTATTATATTATAAATATTTTACAAAATTTTCAAAGCCTTTTTCTGTGTGGGGCCCATTAAGTAATAACGACTAAAATTAGAAAACTGAGCTATAGGCTCTTTTAAGAAAATTATTCTTGTGATAATTTATTGAGAAAGGTAAAAGAGTTCTACATGCATTATTGACAAAAGGAAATAAAAAGTTACAAACTTCCTTATGTAAAATTCATTAGCTACTTATACAATCAAGTTGTGGGTTGTTCATAAGAAAAAAACAAAACAACAAAATAAGCTAACAACCCAATGCCAGGAGTGGGATACTTTCTTATAAATTGTTAGGGAGGCCCCAGAAGCCTTCAAAACAATAAAGACTGTTAGCAATTTCTCTTTCCATAAGAACTAGATGATGAGATTCTATTGTTGAAGACCCCATAAACCTTCGTTCCATGATATAGAGAGACCATATTTAAACTGTGTTGGAGGCTTCCTTTTTGACAATTAGTTTTCATTGTCTTAGATGGTATTATGTAGGCTGGGGGCAGGGGAGTTTTAATGGTCTTCTTACCTAGATATAAATCTTACAAACTGAAAGACTAGCATTCTAAGAAATATGGGTCCTCTTGTAAAAACAATGACACTACTTTTTTGGAGGGATAACTGACAACCTTATGACTATATTTTGACTGGATTTGGAGGCATGCTCCACAGGAGGGAATTCATGGTTACTATTATAAACCATGTTCAAAATACGTGACTGTGGAGGTTATAAATCTTAGTGTGGTATTGAGAACTGCAGTTTATGTAAATTGACATATACATATTGAAGCTTTCTTATAAATATTTATTTTTATAGCCATAGACAAATGCTACTTTCATCCTCTATCAGAGAATCATTTCTTTCCATTGAAAAGTGGTGAATGCAGAGACTCATTTTGGCTCAGGTACTAAGATTAAGTGATAGATGAGCACTCCAAGCATTCATTTTTAACACACCTTTTAAGGATCAGGAAACACTCTGGAAAGAGGAATTGAAAAGAATGTAATAAATGTAAGATAGGAAGGCTTCAAAATGTATTTTTTGCTCAAGACACAATCAGTGCTGTCAATAACTCATAGCGTCTGTAGATATCTTCACTGTGTCTTCCCAACAATAGGCCTATCAATGGCCAGGAAGAATGTGGGATGGACTTGGGGGAACTACCTTACCTGATGAATTATTTGCTACTGGTGAATTATGAGAGATGGGGAGTCAGTGCCTTTAGTTGTATACCCTTTCGTGTCTCCAACAGATTCTGATAGACAGTTCCAATTCAGTGGTCATACAGTTGGCCTTTGTTAAACTAAATTAACAAAACAAAACTGAAAGTTAAGAATCTGGGGAAAGGACTGAGGAGGAGGAGTTATTGATAAAGAAATCAGAGGGAAATAAGTTGACTAATTTTGTGAAGAATGTTGCTCTTTTGATAAGAATCACCTTGACTCAATAGATGTGTGTGGGTAATATAAACTTCAAAGCAATATCACTTCTTCCAAAAATTAACACGAGTTTCTTTCTATTTATTAAGTCTTGAATTTCTTTCATCAACTTATTATATTCATTGTAGTGATCTTTTGCTTCTTTAGTTTACTTGCTCCTAGAAGCAGACAAACCAGGTTCAGAAGGACAAACAGTATCTGATCTCACATGAAATTTAAAAATGTAGATGTACAAGTTGAGAAGGCACTACAAGTAGTCAAAGGCTGGGGACCGTAGGTAGGAAAGGTGGTATTGTTTCTAAGTGTTGATGTATATGATCCAATTTATTAATTGGAGTTAGAAATACAATTCCTAGTGTCCCATTATATTTTAGAATGACTATAGAATAATGATAGTATATTTTAAAATACTGAAGACAGGATTTTGAATATTTTTACTTCCAAGAATGGTAAATGCCTAAGGAGACAGACATATTTACTTTGAACTTTATGTAATATATACCAGTGTAAACAAATTGTGTGGTACTTCATAAATATGTTTCATTTTAACCATCATTTTTTGGGAGAGGCCAATCATTTTTTTCCTGACCACCCAGGCTCCCAAAATAATCACACAGAAACTATATTATTTAAATTGCTGCTTGGCCAATCACTTAAGCGTATTGCTAGCCAGCTCTTATATCCTTGGTTAACTCATTTCTATTAATCTATGTGTCACCATGGGGCTGTGGCTCACTGGCAAGGTTCTGGTGCATTTGTCTGTCTCTGGCAGATATATGGCTTCTCCCTGACTCCACCTTCTTTCTCCCAGAATTCAGTTAGTTTTCTCCACCCACCACACTTCTGCCCTGCTATAGGTCCAAAACAGCTTCTTTATTAATCAATGGTAATTACAACATACAGAAGGGAATCCCACATCAATCATTAAAGAAAAAATGAATTTATAATATAGAAAACTTCAATATGGAACTATTTTAGGGATGTGCAACTATGAAAATTTTTATCTAGTTGAAATAGAGGATATATAGATGAAGCAAGACATAACCATTTTTTCAGTATGATTTAACTATTTAAACATTAAAAAGATTCAAATTATTTGAATTAGGATAATTTTAATAATTGAAACAGTACCTAATCCTAGCTCTACTCAATACTCGGAATGGTTACCTCTATCTAATGTTGAACATCATGTAGGCATTCCTGCACAAGTACTAGTACTGGCCATTGCATATATTTGTGTAAGTCAGTATATCCCAGGCATATGGTTTGTAGGGAATTCACTGCAGCTAAACTTAAATCAAGTAAAAACAAAATTTTAGTTCACTAAGTTGAGATACTGAACCAAGACTGAATAAATTAGCTTTCTAAATGTATGCAAGGCTATGAGGGAGTAAAATACATCTCTTCCTTCTCTATCCTTTCTTTTTTCCATAGTGGATTAAGAACTTTTAGTCATTAAGCTACACAAAATGTAATTATGTTTCCTGCCACTTCCTAAGTGCATTCTTCATAATTTTATGATGAAATGATTACCAGAGACCAATTTTCTAAAATACTAAACATAAACAAAACCCATAACAATGTAAAATTAGAACAAATATTCAGGAAATAGATAAATGGGTCTGCTTAGCACTTACTTCTTGAACTACTTCTTTAGGATTGAGGGCAGTGTCATGAGATGATCAACATAAGCAATGAAGGAACTCTGTGAATTTATCACCAGTAAACATAATAATTTAGTGCTATCATGGAAACCACATGATTGAACTAGAAGGAAGGAGTATTTGTCAAACTAATGTGTTTGTTTTTAGAAAATAATAGTACTGATTGTAAGACAATCTTTGTGTACTATTACAAGCAAAGGGTCTAACAAATTAAAATTCTGGGCTACCTTTTTCTATAGATCAGTGTTTGGTTCAAGGAAGGAGAGTGACAGATCTCCTGGGAAGAAAAATTTTGAGGAAATGACTGAAAGAGATAAAAATCAATCCTCTATCCTCAACTGAGATGGAGAATTGGAAACAATATCTAATCATGCTTCTTGCTGAGACAAAGGCATTCATATCAGTGCTGTGGGTTAGGACTTGGTGGTAGACAGTGTTATGATTTAAGATCTCTTAAATTTGTCCCTGATTTAGTTGACATTCAGATGACTTTTATTTGAGCCTCACTTTTTAAAAATAACATTAGACATTGCTTTCCTCATTCAGTTCTAGAAGATCCCATTCATTAAGCTTAGGGAAATGGGTAGTATATACATTCTTCTTTTAACATATGTATTTTCACCCCTCTCTTTTATATCCTAGCCACATAACAAATAACAAATAATGATCCTTGGTTCATGGCAAGTTAAAAAGAAATATATGAACACAGGACAGAAAAAGGAATGTCTAGATGAAAGATATGTAGATATTATAGGAAGATTGATACCACTAAAAGATATAGTCTAAGAGTAACATTTCTTTTGGGACAGCAGGCAGATACAGAATAAAAGAAAGAAATCATTACTTGAATATGTCTTCATTTTAAACTAAACCATCATCAATAAACACTGAGGGCAAAGTATGACAAGAATATAGAAACCCATTCAATTTTGTTTTTCTATCTGATTACAGAGTTTCTGGTTCACAGAGTTCCATAATATGCAGAAATATTTCAGTAAGGAACAGGAAAATAATTTGGATATTTATGGGGCTACATTGTTTGTGATCTTAATTTGAAAGTGTTATTTCAGCACTTCCTAAAAGCTGATGAAGGAGGCTTTTCAAAATTGGAAAAATATTAGATGTTCTCTGGCTTTCCCCCTGAGTTGATGTATATATTTGCAGAGCTAGGAAATATGTAAGACACCACAGTATTAAAAAAGAGTGATTGAAAAGTGTCACCTGTATTTTGTTAATTTGCTGTGGGTTCACTTTCTCTGCATCTGGCACACACTTTTAATCTTTTTATTCGGCAGGGTAGAAGTAACTATGACAGTAAAAACAGCAGCAGCTCTTTTTCCTCAGAAAACAAAAGATGCTGAAAATCTGAGTAATTATATTCCCCTTTCAATTTTATTCACAGCAGTTAACCTGTTTAAATGTCTTTTCTGCAGTCAAAATGATTTTTTAAGTTTACAAATATTTTATTGCCATCGGAGAAATTTTATTTCTATTATCTTAGTTCCTCAACTCCTTATTATTAAAAATGGGAAATAATCTTCACAAAATGAATACCAATACAGCCGCTAGTGTCAAATTATATTTATTGAGTTGCTGGTTCTTTTGCATTAAAAAAAACTATATTTTATTACATTAGCTAAGGTATACATTATTTTAAGATATTTTTTTAGTTTATGTGTATATGCGAATATGGTCACGTGTCTGAGATGATCAAAAGTGGGTGTATGATAGCCAGGAACTGGAGTCACAGTTGGTTGTGAGCCATCTGACATGAGTGCAGGAAACTGAACAGCAAACCCTCTTAAGGGTCCCGGAAAGAGTCATCTCCCCATTTCCTCTCTTGCAGACCAGAAATATAAGCTAGAATCCACTAGTCAGTTTCTTATTTTCATTCTATCGAGTTACACATTAGCGAGTGCCCAATTTGTGTAGAACAAGTGAATTTTAGCCTCTGCTCTCAGACATACAGGAAACCGATTCTTACCCACCTTAAAGTGATTGGAGTCTGATTTTCATTCAATCTTTGTTATCGCTCTACTCTCCTTTTCCCAACTCTGCCAAGGATTCTGGTGTGCTCTTCTGATCAATGTGATCTAGCTTAGTTCCCAAAGGATCAATTGAAGTTTAGTGTCTGGTCATAGGGTCACCTCAAGTCCAATGACTGTCTGCTTTCTACCAACAAATAGCAGAGCCAATAAGCCAGGCTTTTCAGCTCCAAACTCCCTTGTCATATTGTATATTCAGTCTATGCTGGATTTTTTTTTTATTGAGAAAAGGAAAAAAAAAGTTTCCAGCCTCCCATTTCCCTCACCCTCCTCCCTCCCTTCTCCCCCTCCCTCCACTCCTTCCCCCCTCTCTCTCCAGTCCAAAGAGCAGTCAGGGTTTCCTGCCCTGGGGGAAGTCCAAGGTCCTCCCCCCTCCATCCATATCTAGGAAGGTGAACATCCAAACTGGCTAGGCTCCCACAAAGCCAGCACATTGCGTAGGATCAAAACCCAGTGCCATTGTCCTTGGCTTCTCATCAGCACTCATTGTTCGCCATGTTCAGAGAGTCCAGTTTTATCCCATGCTTTTTCAGTCATAGTCCAGCTGGCCTTGGTGAGTTCCCAATAGATCAGCCCCACTGTCTAGAGTGCCTCCCAGGAGCCCAAGGCGATGTCCCCAGTTAGTTCCTTGGGCAGCTGAGGATAGGGAACCTGAAATGACTCTATCCTATAGCAATACTGACGAATATCTTGCATATCACCATAGAACCTTCATCTGGTGATGGATGGAGATAGAGACAGAGACCCACACTGGAGCCCTGGACTGAACTTCCAAGGTCCCAATGAGGAGCAGAAGGAGGGAGAACATGAGCAAGGAAGTCAGGACCACGAGGGGTGCACCCACCCACTATGCTGGAATTTGTCTACTTATAGGAATTTACCTTGGCGAATTCTCCAGTATGTTGGGCATTCTTAGCACTTACATTCTAGGTAGCCTTATTTCTATTTTTTTCTTTTCATTTCAATGAAATTCATCATTAACTGATATATAGAAACATAAAATTGTACATATTAATAGTATAGCAAGTAAAGTTTTGATACATACTTTCACAAGTTTTGTGATATTAATATACCAGTTTCTTCATTTATTATTTTTATGGTAAAATCTTTTGATACGTACTTTTTCTAACTTTTAAAAGTTATTTGGGTATATTTATTTATATATATGTAAATATTATAGCATTATTCATACATATATTTAGCATTATATATGCAATTATATTAGTTCCATATTTAGTGGAACACTGAGACTGGTCCCCTACATTTTTACCTCTAGGTGAATTTTTCTTTGGACTGCAATGCTTGCTGAGAAAATCTTTCCAACAGTTAGATTGTTGTACAATATGCTGGCCAAACGTGTCTAAGGACTTAGTGGTCTGTGGGTCCTGTCCACAACCCATCATTTGAGTTGAGACCCAGGCTATGGCATAGTTTCTGCTTAGTGGGCAAATGTTGCTTAATGTTATGCCAAGCAAAGTCAGAGTCTGGTCCCAATAGACAAACTTAGAACTCTTCCAGCACAGGAGATAATGTTTTCTACTTATAAATATGCAAATCCAGAAAGCTTCACAGTTGCTTTGGTCCTGTGTCCCATATCCTGCGGCTGTTGACAGCCTTGTCTGTGTGGAACTTGTTTTTTCCTGATACATTTGACACATTGAAGTAACGTTTTGAATTCCATATTCCATGCCTCCTACTCATTCTTGTGACACTCAACACTCATCCTGTGTCCTCGTTTCTGAAAGGGGACTTTATTCTGCCCTGGGAAAGTCTTTTTTTCCCCTTGATAGCAGAAGTTTCATCAGGCCACTTGAAAACCTCATTGACCATTCCTTCAAGTCTCTACAATGGCCTCAGCTATAGACTTCAATCCCAGTATGTTCTGGACTGCTGTGGAGGGCCTTGTCTTTTGGTGAGCAACTGAAGAAGAATGTGATACCTTCTGTGTCCTCCTGACTCCTATGAATTGATGAGATGCAAGGAGCACTCAGTATGTTTTCTGGCTTTGCCTATCATAGGAATCTTGTTCAGAGGGAATGGCTGTGTCGGTGGCACTTCTGCCTCCACTGTGACCTTCCTGATGGTAATAGGCAGACAGCTGACCATCTGTATGAGATGACCAGGGAAATGTGCAAAGGACATTCTCATCCCCCCTTCTCCTTGAAGTGAGAGCTAGAGTGGCAGAATCTTCAAAGGAAGAGAAATGCGTCATGTTTGGATTCGTGGACTGAACTTGGATTGTATAGCCACCCCACACCATCCCTGTGAGCTTGCCTTTAAAGTGGACAACAAGGTGCTGTGCTCTGGTTGAATTTCTTGTGAATCAAGAAATTAAGATATCCTGGTTTAATATCTAATGTCTTCTGAGGCTTCTATAGTAACAAGGTCTTGCCAGCTAAGGACAATTTTGCAATTAGTTATTTAGTAAATTATCTGTGTCTTTCATGAGCTACCAAGGGATGTGCCCACATTTTTCCACTAAGCTTGGGGTTCAATTTGTAAAAGACTTTGGATGTCCTGGAAGTTTTTTGAGCTCTGAGAAGGAATGCCATACCTCAGTGTACACCTCGTTTCTGAAACTCCAATAAGGTGATTGCATCAAATTCGCATTAAAAGGAAACATTCTGTGACCATGAACTTTGATGACTCCCAAGGTCTATATGTTGACTTTTGGGGACTATCATAGAAATTGAAAGAATCCTAGATATTGATATTGAGGAAATTTTGTCTCTAACCTGTCCCCCTCTGAGTTAAAAGTTTTCAAATGAGGTGAAAGGACATTTCAGAGTAATTCAAAATAGAAGGAAGAAATAATGAAATACTGTAATTGTGACTCATGGACAATTATGAAAATTTCATAAGGATGAATTCTGGTTGTGTCAGAGAATCAGAGATGGTATATTGAGAGCCTCAAATGGCAGTGTGTTTAGACTCAATCACACAGGGATGTCTTTTAGCTTTGCAATGTCAGTACCTAAAAGAAGTTTGTCAAAGATGTAGTGAAACATCATTTAGTATGTTATCTTTTAGAAATAAATCTATCATCACTTATCAATTTTTCTCATCTGAGTGGTTGGAAACTTTCATGGGGATCCTCAACTGATAAATATGCAGAAAAAATAGACAGTGGTAGGCTCAGCTCTCAAGGGGACTACATATCATAATTCCTCCAGTCAAAGCTCAAGAGTCTTCACAGAAGATGGGGTAAAAAGCAGAAATGTTGTAAGGACCAGAGTTGTCCATACCACCAAGGGGACAGTGATTGCTAGACATAATGCAGTTACACATATGAATTCATAACTGCTGTGACAGCATATGACAAAACGGCAGCTTAGAGTGGAGAGGGTGATGATAGGACCTCACTATGAGCTAAGAACCTATTTTTATCTTTATAGCTTTTTGGAGAGGAAGAGTTAGTTTTCTGTTTGCTTTTGTGATGTGATTGACATCTGATAGATTGACCCCACACCATGCTATGCCCTATTCCCCAGTACTAACTGAGCAACACAAAACGAACTTAATAGGAAAAGAAAGAAAAAAGATGAAGAAATGTTGAATTTGGGTGAGAAGGGTAGGTCTGAGAGGTTGGAGAGTGGAGCGGGAGGTCCTTCTGTCTATGTGTTACTTTTATTGGTTAATGAATAAAGAAACTGGCTTGGCCTGATAGGGTACAGCAGAGCTAGGAGGAGAAAACTAAACTGAGTGATAGAATAAAGAAGGCAGTGTCAGGGAGAGGCCAGGTAGCCCCATTGGCGACAGAAGCCGGAACTTTATCCACAGCCTTATGGCAATACACAGAAAATGGAGATGGGTAAATTTAAGATATGAGTTGGCCAGAAATATGCTTAGCTATTGGCCAAACCATATTGCAAGTAATGATTTCTGTGTGATTATTTTGGGAGGCTGGGTAGCCTGGAAAATGAACAGGAGCTTCCTACAACAGGAGAAGTGGTTATGGGAGGAGCAGGGTGAATATGCTTATAATATTTGTATGAAATTATTAAAGAATAAATAAAATTTATGCACATACTATGGTTTTTTGTCTTTACACATTTGGTCTAAATATATATGCTTCCTGTTATATACAATTTTATCTAGATTCATCTTAATAAAAGGGAAGTTCCATGCATCAGCAGTGGGAATAAGTACCCTAATTTACTCTTTTTTTCTTTAATGATGATGCTTCCTTCATAGGGAGACTTCAAATTCAGAAAGATTTCAACAAGCAGCAAAGAAAAATGAGAAAGTTATACAGGAAATACATAAAAGCATGATATTGTATATAAATGAAAAATTACATAATTTAGTGCTATTTTCTACTCAGAATATTAATATTGATTTAACAGGCTGGCCACTTGAATTAGTCTGGTATTTCAATGGGAAAATACTTTTAGGGACCACCATGTCAACTTCTAAATAATGTAATAGCACATAGAGTGATTTGAAATGAGCCAGTTATAATTTGAATGCAGTTTGGAGAGTGAAGGTAGCTTTGGCTTGTTCAATATGGCATCATTATTGTCTTACCAAAGCAGGAATGGAGATAGATGACCTCTAAAGTCTCTTGTGTCAAGACACTCTTATTATAATCAAGCAAGCATTGCACTTAGAGCTTACAAAATATTAAAATTTAGAATATTAAATAATAAGATCACATACAACAGTGTTTCAATGCCATTAGCTTCCAATAAATCAAATTTGCTGGGATAAAAGAATCAAGTTATTATGTTTCACTGAGAGGAAATATTAAAATTCATGAGTATTATAAAGGACACTGTACCTAACAGAGAGCAAATTATATTTCTTCTCATAAAGGAATAGAAAACTCCAATAGTTCTTTACCCTGAAATTATCAGAAATGAATAAAAAATTGTCATACTGGAATATGTATACAATTAACTTGAACTATGGTGATAGAAGATCAAAAGTTAGAGAGGTTATTTATGTATAGCTGATATCCTTTACAGCTCACTGGAGAAAGAAAGAACCAGCAAAGTTGTTAAATAGAAACAGAAGGACATTTGAACATAGTCTAAGATGAATAACATTAAGAAAGGTGAGCTAGATCTTTCCTGATGAAATTGGATGTGGCAGCAATAGAAAGTTATAAACATTAAGTAGAAAAAGAAGCAGCAGAATTCAGAGAACAGGTTACTGAAATTTTATAAACTATGTTCAAAAGTCTTCATAATGCATTAAACTAAAAAGTAATATGAACTTAGAAAAAATCCAATGAAACCTCTTGAAAGTTAATATAAAATATTATTTAAGTGCTACCTCAATAAAGGATCTCATCATGGGTCATTTTTCCTAATGTTATGAACAAATTAGAGAAGACATTCAAATAGAAATATTCATTACATTTTGAGCCATCATAATAATCTTTTTATTATAAATGTTTTTCACTGTGAAAATCCTAGAAGTAAGATAAACTCTACTGTTACTAGGACACATCAGTTAATTAACCTGTCAACATAAATTTCTCTCTAAAATTAAGTTGTCTTATCCAGATCACCAAATCTCTAATGGTGGTTTTTATTAAATATACTATGATATACATCAACACAGAAATCTAGTGGGAAGAGTTCAAGTTGCTGTATTCTTTTTCTTTAAAATATAGGACAGCAATGCTTGTTAAATAACCTTAAATGTTTCAATTTATATAACTGCTTCCTTTAATTAACCCAACTTCGGTGAAATAGGTAATTTCCTGATATTCCATGTTTCTTGTTTTCTCACTTATCTTCTGTAGTATCTATGGATATTAGAGAGGTGTGATTATTGAAAAGAAGGATATGTAGTGACTGTGTATTATGTACATTCATCATGATTACTTAATTATCTCATTTTGACTATGGGTTGCATTCATTTTCAAAATTAAAACAAGAATATGAATTTGATCATTAGTTTTTGATACCAGTTTTGACTGCTTTAGAATTTGACAGTTATGAGTTTTGTACTTTCCCTCTTACACCTATATTCTAAAGATGTATTAATGGTTCCCAGAGTAAGAGAATTTATAGAATGAATATCTCTATCTGTCTATCATCTATCTATCTATCTATCTATCTATCTATCTATCTATCTATCTATCTATCTATCTATCTATCATCTATCTATCTATCTATCTATCTATCTCATCATCATCTATCTAGTCACTGTAATAAATCTTCAGATATTTATTAGAATAGTTTCCAGGCTGGAGTTAAGCTAATCCAACAATGGCTAGCTATAAACTGAATGTCAAACAATCGAGTAATTGCTTAGTTTGCATAACTAGATGCTTCAATTGGTCTTCCATGTATTCTGAAATCTCGAAAAGGTAGCTTCTAATCCCAGTGAACTAATGGATTTGATAGCAAGCAGATAAAAAGCAAAATCTTTCTTCTTTCGTGCCTTTATAAAGGTCAAAAATCAACCAACCAACAAAACAAAGATATCCCAGAACTCAGTCTAAGGTCAAATTGCACTTGCTGATGGATGTTTTAAGTCACAGGTCTTGAATAAATAAATTTCTCATTTAAGAATTGCTTGTCAGTTTGCTATCTGATTTAACAGAAAGTAATGTGCAAAGTGTGAATAACATGAATAGAGAATTACCTTAATGTCTTGAGGACAATAGAAGAAATACAAAAATATAATTGGAAATCCAATAAGCATAGCCAATGAAAATGAGCCAAGAGCATCTGGACTGAAAAAAAGGAAATTTCAAAGCAAATTCACTTTAAAAGTTATTGTCAAATATCTTTCCATGGCTCCAAAATGAAATGTAAACATGTAAGTAAGAAATGTGCTTCAGAAGAAGTGTGCATGTCACCATGAGTATTCATTTGTAGGGTCAGTCAAGAATTCATGGAGATTTTCTTTTAAGAGTTGTTGCAGTAGTTCTACTTATGAAGAAAATCAGCGTTTAAGGAGATCTGTTTATGGCTGTCAGTGTGATGATGCCTCCTGCCCTTGAAAACACTGTATAGTTCCTGTGCTCTTCACTTTCTAAAGAACCAGTCATTAGAAAATACTTTTTGTTTTCTAATAATTGACTCTGTATCTTGTAGTATGATCATAGAGCTTCTGTTGACGGTTGTTGGTCCAACTTTTTAGTAGTCAAAACTATTTTACCACTAGCTGATTCTTTGTACAATATGAGGTTTCAATGTGTGTACATTCTTCCTTTTGATTTGATCTTGTGGGCCATTTGACCCTCCCTTCTTGATTCTTCTTTTTACACTATCTGTCTATACCTACAACAAAAGGAAGAGCAAGATAGGATCTTCAAAGGGATTAACAAAGTGGTAGTACTAGCCACAACATGAAAAGGTGGGCATTTGTCCAAGACACAATTAGTTACAATAAGTGGCATGTTTACATCTGTTGTCCAGATCACCTCATCTCTTAGCATCTTGGTGCTGTTGTGGGTGGGATGGGAAAACCTCACTAAATTTGTATAATAACGTTCCTACACATGCTGTGCCTCATGCTCCAAAGAAATACTGTTCCTTCATGATATAGATATAAATAATTTTGCATTGGTATGAATCTTGGTTTATTGATGAAAATTTAAGGTTAATTTTGTTATATGTATATTTCTGCTCTTGATTAAGGTATTGTGATTGTGTACTTCATTTAAAAATGTAATTTATAATTAAGAAATATAGGTTAATAGATAGTCATCTATAATAGCCAAGATTGTAGTCATGTTAGCTATGTTTTCTAGATATATAGAGATATATTTCAGTTAGGTATTCTTCAAATCTTTCAGAGACCTTCAGAATATGGCATATAAATGTTTTGAAAATTTAAGACTTTTCATGATGGTGACACACATCTGCACCAATTAATTAAAGAGGAAGATGTGCATTGAAGAGGCTCCTTAGCCATTTGGGCAAGGAACTGTTCTTGCCTGGACTGCTTCACTGGACATGCAGTACCCACAGAGAGATGACTGCTGAACTTGCCTAAAGGTGAGATGGTCCTTTGGGGTTCCGGCTTCATGAAAGAGTCTGAGAGACATTCCGCAGGATACAGAAGAAAATAACTGAACTATCTTTGAACTTTCCTGCTTCATGGAAAGATCTGCTGGATACTATGGGCCTGTGGGCTGAAGATGGATGCCGTGGTGGTACAGAAGAACTTTGGATGACTGTCCAGGAAGCAAGATGTCTCTGTCAATTCTAGAGATTTGGAAATTGTTTATAATGCATTTCCTGTTTACTTAGGTAATATAATATCCTTCTGGAGTCTTTTATGAAGTTGAAGAATTATAGTTATAGTTTTCCTTAGTCATAATAAAAGATAAAGTAGATATAAACATTGTAACTGTAAGTCTTGCTTGATATCTCTTAGGTTATATATAATTTTACAATGTTAAAGCCTTCCTTTTTGTTTAAACAGAAAAATGGGAAATGCTGTAGGCAGTCCTTCTGTCTTTGTGTTGCTTTCATTTGTTAATGAAGAAACTGCTTTGGGCCTGTTGATAGGGCAGAACTTAGGTAGGTGGGGAAAATTAAATGGAATGCTGGGAGAAAGAAGGCCGAGTCAGAGAGACACCACAGAGCTGCCACAGACAGACATGCTGAATCTTTTCCAGTAAGCCACTGCCACACGGCAATACACAGATTAATAGAAATGGGTTAAATTAAGATGTAAGAATTAGCCAATAATAAATTAGAGCTAATAGGCAAAGCAGTGATTTAATTAATACTGTTTCTGTGTGGTTATTTTGGGGCTAAGCAAGCCAGGCAGGTGGGATGATCAAGCAGATGCAACACCTTCATTCTACAATTCAGTCTCTATTTCCTTGCCTGAAACAGAAGACATATCTATGCCCCACCCCGTGTGTGTGTGTGTGTGTGTGTGTGTATGTGCCCGAGGGGAACATGCATGTGCAAAGATGCTCACAGATAAATATTACTGTATGGTTGCATGTGTAGAGGTAAGAGAGTACATGTAAAGATGGCTACAGACAAATCCAGATGTCATTCTAGGAATGTTGTCCCCTTCTTTTGAGATAGGGTCTCATATTAACTTAGACCAGATGACTAGCTCATCTTAGGCATTGTATTTCAGCATTTCATGTAAGTACCACTATACTTGATTTTTTAAAATTTTTTTTTTTGATTTTTCGAGACAGGGTTTCTCCGTAGATTTTTTTTTTTTTTTTTTTTTTTTGGTTCCTGTCCTGGAACTAGATCTTGTAGCTGGCCTCGAACTCACAGAGATCCGCCTGCCTCTGCCTCCCGAGTGTTGGGATTAAAGGCGTGCGGCACCACCGCCCGGCTTTTTAAAATATTTTTACTTAATTATTTTATTAAAAATTTCTGCCTCCTCCCCACCTCCCATTTCCCTTCTCTTCCCTTCTCCCCACTTCTCTCCCCTTCCCTTTCCAGTCCAAAGAGCAGTCAGGGTTCCCTGCCCTGGGGGAAGTCCAAGGTCCTTCCCCCTCTATCCAGGTCTAGGAAGGTGAGCATCCAAACAGACTAGGCTCCCACAAAGCCAGTACTCTCAGTAGAATCAAAATTCAGTGCCATTGTCCTTGGCTTCTCAGCAGTCCTCCTTGTCCACTATGTTCAGAGAGTCCGGTTTCATCCCATGCTTTTTCAGTCCCAGTCCAGCTGGCCTTGGTGAGCTCCCATTAGATCAGCCCTACTGTCTCAGTGGGTGGGTGCACCCTTCGGGGTCCTGACTTCCTTGTTCATGTTCTCCCTCCTTCTGCTCCTCATCTGGACCTTGGGAGCTCAGTCCGGTGCTCCAGTGTGGGTCTCTGTCTCTACCTCCATCCATCGCCAGATGAAGGTTCTATGGTGATATGCAAGATATTCATCAGTATGGCTATAGGATCAGGCTATTTCAGGCTCTCTCTTCTCAGCTGCTCAAGGAACTAGCTGGGGACATCTCCCTGGACACCTGGGAACCCCTCTAGAGTCAAGTCTCTTGCCAACCCTAAAATGGCTCCCTTAATTAAAATATATACTTTGCTGCTCCCATATGGAGAGAGAAAAGTGAGAAGGGGAGGATGGGGAGAACCTGGGGGAATGGGATGGTTGGGATAAAGGAAGGGTGGATATACTTGATTTTTCTATGTGAGTGGTGGCAAGCACTTTGTTGACAGAGCCATCCACTCCCCTCCTCTCCACCCCTCATAGTTTTGAGAAGCTTTCTCATATTGATGGTTTTTTTTTTTTTTACTACTAATATATAGAGTAAGACGATTTTGTTTCTGTTAGATTAACTAAGAATGAGTCCAAGATTTTAAATGATGCCATTTATTGTATAATTGGAAAGTGTTCCAAATGAATGTCATTTGTTCACACATTTTTATTTCTAGTATATGAAGCAAGGGTGTTTTCAGAAACCTGGAGGCAGAAACTGTAGCAGAGAATATTTAGGAATGCTGCTCACAGGCTTGCTCCCCAAGGCTTTCTCAGCTTATTTTATTATACAATTAAAGATAACTTGCCCTGGGGTCACACTTCTCATAGTGGTCTGGGCCCTCCTACATCAATCACTAATCAAGAAAATGTCCCCTAGGCTTGCCTACTGGCCATTTTTTTCTCATCTAGTAGTTCCTCTTCGCATATGACCCTAGCTGATCTCATTTTGAAAATTCCTAACTTCACACCCAAATATCTTTAAATAGAAACACAAAATAAAACAATAACTAAGCAGGCATATCTCAAAGATCTGAAGGGAAGGGACATTCTTAAGGAATACAGTCCAGCAGCTATTCTTTCTGAAAATTTCCTCTGGAACCATTGAAAGGTTTGTTCACTGTATATATACATTTATTGAAGAATACTGTAAAGATGGCCCTAACTAAAAAGTAAAGTCTTTCCCCAAACCAAATGTGATTTCTGTCACAGAAGACGATATATTTCATGTGTTAAATCATTGATTTTTAACATTCTAATTAATGTAATGGATTTTTCTTTGGTAGTAGGTAAAGGACATTAAAAGTCTGGCTGATGCAAAGAGAAATTCCCTTAATGAGGAGAGAGGACTACGAGTATTTGTAGGTACAAGGACAAATATTTAGAATGTAGTTAGGAATTATACTGCTTTAGTAAAGTGCTGGTAGTTAGTTTTCCTCTAAGATCCCTGACTTCTTCGCTAGACTTGGGCAGTTGGCTAGGTTTCAAGTGCCAGACGTGATTTCTTATTTGTTCAGTGGGTTGTAAGTACACGCAGAGAGTCGTTGGCTACTATCAATGTATATGTGCTGCTACTGAACTCTTAAGGTTATTGTGCCATGCTGGGCATTGTTGTGGTTCACAGGTGTCATAGCTGGGAAGGACAGTTAGTTGCATAGCACTTTCTGGTAGCAGCTTTGTAAAATACTCTAGGGTTTAGCTCTTTTTAAAAACACTATGCAGCTAGGCTGCTTATTTATGATTTTCACATGGGCTTTGGTCTCATTGGTAAAGTTTTAATTATTTCAGAATACGTAGAACTTTTACATATTTATAAAGTTTTCCAATTGGGACCTGTAAAATGATTTAGTTATATAGAGGAATCTGCAATTTTTCTTTCCAGATGCAGCTGTGCTATAGGAAACATTTACAAAATGGGTTATTACTTAGTTTTATAGTTATATTTTGGAGTCTGTTAAGTGTACTCTGGGAAGTAGATATCTTTTCCAGATCCTGATATAATCATGATATCATTAGAGGTTCCTTTCTCCTGTGAGATGCATCTAAAGTTGATTTGCATCCCTATTTGTGTTTAGTAAGGAATCCAATGTATTTCCATGAGTTCCCAGGGGAGCACATTCTCATAGTCACTGATAATTCCAATTTCTAGCTCACTCTGGTTTTAATACACCTATTTGTCACTTCTTCTAGCTGCTTTCTCCATAACCAGCTCAGATAAAGAGCAATGTTCATGCACAAGATCTCCTGCATATCATTCAGAGAATTTCAAGATAGGGTATTTTATACTAGATTTAGAGAGATAAGCAGGTGCTAGTGGACGAACAGAGGTAAAATACCACAACTCACTTAACATGTGGTTATTAGAGATGCCTATCTCTTGAAGATCATGAATTGTTCTGGCCTTCTTTGCAACAACAGTCAGACATTTAAAAGCAGCAAATGAGTCCAGGGCTTCCACTAAATAAAGAATATTTATAGCCCATTGACTATAAGGAATTGCATAATAAAAGTATTTTATCACATTTACTTCAGAACTAGTCAACTTTTTCTGAGAAAATACTGTTCTGCAATGAAAGGGAGAATATAAATAAATAAAATTACAAATGAAAATATTAAGCACAAACAATTATGAGATAGACAGTTATCTTACTCAAACAAAGAGAGACATATTTGGAAGGTATCTTTAAGGACAGAAAGCTGTATCTCTCCTCCCAGTACCTTTGTTAATCTGAAAATTTATCAATCTGAGCTCTTTGTCTTTCTTTGGTGACTTTTGCCTTTAACGATGAATTTAGTTTTGCTAATTAAGTTTTTTGAATGTAAATTTTGTCCAAAATTGATTTTCTAACAGTTTTAATAACCAACATGAGTTGATGTTTACTTGGTGGGCCATATTAGCTTTCTATGGTGATTATTTTTGTAGGGATATTCATTTTAATATGAGTAAAGGTGACTTTTATTTCATATTTAAATAACATAAATTTTAATAATGCAGGTATCTTATTAGTTTATAATTTTAAGAAATACAGCAAACCAGTGGGCAGCATAGTCTATGTATAGTGGTTTCAATAAATCAAAAGAGATGTCCACCCAGAAGGCACTAGGAAAAATGACAAGTCCAGAGGATTTGGTCTTAATGTTTTTATTATGGATAAAACTTTACAAAGTTCATATCTTGAGCTAAAGCCCAACTGACCATTCACCTCTGAGAGAATTAATGTGCTCTCTTCCTTTGGATCAGAAGTGACACATAGAACCTTGCACTGTTCCTTTGGCCCTGTGACCCTGATGACGGTCTTCTCTGATCTGTCTGTCCTCACATATCCAGAAGCACTTCTCTTTATCTTCACTCCTGCTCTTTAAGTTCTTTATTTTATTCTTTTCTTTGAAACAAAACAAAAGAAAACAAAACAATCCGGCAGCAGTGGCGATGCCTTTAATCCCAGCACTCAGGAGCCAGAGGCAGGTGGATCTCTGTGAGTTCGAGGCTAGCCTGCTTGCTCTACAAGAGCTAGTTCCAGGACAGGCTCAAAAGCTGCAGAGAAACCCTGTCTCAAAAAAAATTAAATAAATAAATACATAAAATAAACAAAACAAAAAAAATAAAAAGAAAACCCTTTTATTTCTATAGTCAGATTTTCTTGCTTTACCACAGTCAATTTCCATGGTACTTACGGCCTGGGGGGATTTTTAGGGCAGGGAACTAAGCATTCGAGGTCATATTTAGTCAAGTTAGGCAACATGTAGATGATGTGTCTCCTATGTTTAAGGTTAGTGTTAGACTCAAAAACACCTGCAATAATCGGTGGAGTGTATGTAATTTTAATTAACGTTCCTAATTGACAGAATACAGTTGTCTCCGAGCTAAGGGGATTGCTCAATTTGCGAAATACTTGCTACATAAAGAGGAGGACCTAATTTGAACCCTAATATTCACATAAAATGTCATGTATGGTAGCATATGCTTGTAATCCTGCAACAGAGTGGCATAGACAGGAATATCCGATCTCCCTAGCTATATTGACATCCTCTATGTGCAATGAGAGACCCTGCCCCAAAACTTAAGGTGGTGAGTTAGAGAGGAAGCTATCTTCATCTCTGCTTCCCCTGATCTTAAATTCAGTTGTCTCTAGGTATCAGTGAGGGATATGCTCCAGCACTGTCTGTGAGTGTCAGATACCACATTTTGTGTAAAATGGTATATGACTCACATTTTGTGTAAAATTGTATACGATTACCCAAGAATCTATACACAGCTTCCCATAGTTAGTAAAATACTCCTGGATGAATTATAATAACAAGTACTATGTACATGTTCTATAAATAGCTGAGCTGTTAGGAAATAATTACAAGAATAAAACTGTGTACATGTTAACTACAGATGTGTTTTATCCAAAAATATTTTCAACCTCAGGTTAGTTGAATCCACAAATGCAGGACCAGCAAATACAGAAGAAGGAGTTTATATTAAAATGTGCTTTAATAACCTATTTTCTCAAAACTAAATATTTATAAAGTAATCACATTTTTTCTCTAAGCCTGGTAGCCACTGTATTTCCTCAATATTTAAGCCAAATTGCACAGATGAGAGCATGTTACCTCATCAGAAACATTCTTCTAGTTTATGGTTACATTTAAATTAAGAAAATAAAACGTGTAGACTAGACTGGGCATATTTATTTATTTATTTTAAAGTCATCATACAAATTCATTCAACCATCTTTTCTTGCTCCAGGCTCAAGCTTTCACACAATTTTTCATTAAACTATTATTTGAACTGAGGACAGTGGCAGCACCCTGGAACATATTTTCTCCAGTACTTGATTTTAAGCTCCTTATACATCTTCAAACTCCCTCAGAAAACTTCAACATGTTTGAGTATTGCTGAGCAAACAATGCCTATGCCTATATCAGGAATGGAACCAGCCTGAGTAGAAAATATGTCAGTTTTACTGAGAGAATCTTTAACAGCTTAGTGAAGCTGCATCATCTGTCAATCATAATATCCTCTGACTGAAGAACTCCTCAGACATAGTGCTCTGCATATCATGAAGTGTTTTAAGCACAGAACAGCGTATGGTGAAATCATTATAACTATCTACCATTATCCAACTTCACTGAATTTTTTTTGGGGGGAGGGGCCACAAATACATCTGTTATTTTAATGAATATAGCAGATTCATTTGTTACCCTGTGTTCAATTATGCAGTGTTTTGCTTCCTTTTTTCCAAAAATAACTGATCTGTTTTGTTTACTAATATGCTTATATAATATTGTGTTTGTATTCTGAAATAATATTTAATTTTCTGTTGTGGAAGCATACAAATGCTAATTGACTATTAAAACCTGATTTTTCTTTACATTGTTTTTAAAAAAATTTTCTTTTTTCAGGCTGGTCTGTTTTCATTCTGTTTCAGTTTTGGTGACTACATCACACAGTATGTCATTTTCCTTTGTTTGGTCTTTCCTACATTCCATAAATACTTTCCTAGTATTTACACTTTCAGAAGCTTCAGAAAGACGTGTGAGTTTCAATAAACAAATCATTCCTCTTAAAGGCATTGAGGTTGAAAACGGCTTGTCATGCAATATTTGTGCTGATTCTTGTTTGGCAAATCACAGGACTTGTGTTTTCTTTTCTTTACTCCTCAAGCATTTTGACCTATCACTGGATGCAAAGGTTTGGTCTAATGTTTTTGAGAATTTCATATGTGAATACTGTATATACATCATTCATACCCTTCGTCTCCTCCGCAGCTCCTCCCATGCTCCAGCAAACTTATGAATCTTCTTATTCAATTACTATGCTTACACACATACATATATTTGTAAGTAGGCCAACAACCTACAGAGTCATTTAGTGTGCTACCGTATGAGCATTTATGGCTGATCACTTGACATTGAAAAGCCTATCAGGATGCTCAGTATTTCTCATACTTTGCTTGTATCTATTTTAATATCTATCACCTTACCCATTTATTCCTGGTTTGATTACTCAGTTTTTTCATTTCCATAATGAGTGAAACAAGTTGATGTTCCCATCAGTTTGGTTAGGGCTTTCGTTTTAAAGTGGTCTCTCCAACATTTCCATAGCATGTGGGTATTGTCTTCCTCTTGGTCGTTAACCCACCCACCCCAGCCCTGTTCTCCCTAATTTTTATAAGCTGTGTGTCCCTTCATCCATCAGAAGTGCACAATCTGAGCTGATGACAGTTCACCAGAAGGCTGCAACTGCAGGTCTGTCCCACTTTATCCTTCACTCTGACATTCCTTTGGATGCACCTTGCTTTCCATGTGGTACTCAATCGACTGTTTTTTTTTTAAAATAAAGTTTATTTATTTTCTACATATTTGGCAGTGCATAGATTCCATTGAGCATTCGTTTTAGAACTATTATATAAACCATGGCTAAATTTTGAATCACCATTTTAAGAAATGTGTTCTGTGTGCTTCCCTCCTTGACTCATCCTTGCCTCGAAGCCAGGTATCTGTTACAGTGGTGTTTTTTAGTGTATAGTGTATTTTTTTCTTAATGAAAAGCCCAATATTCATATTTCATAAACATTGTTCTCCTTTTTATCTTTTTCTTTTTACTATATCCTCTGACTTGATTATCAGTTGTTCAAGTTGAACATCATGTTGTGAAATTATTGCTTTAATGATTGCTACAATTTGACCATTGGCGGTGGTGGCGCACGCCTTTAATCCCAGCATTTGGGAGGCAGAGGCAGGCGGATCTCTGTGAGTTTGAGACCAACCTGGTCTACAAGGGCTAGTTCCAGGACAGGCTCCAAATCCACAGAGAAACCCTGTCTCAAAAAACCAAAAAAAAAGAAAAAAACCTAAATATTGTTTCACTGTGCGAGATCCATTGCTTCATACGAGGTTAGATGAAAGCAGTGAAAAAATACCCATCTCACCACTATAAATTATGATTTGATGCAAAAAAAATGCTGAAACGAACATACCTTCCTTTAAAAAAAAAACAGGTGATTTATCAGGGTTTACAACACACCATTATATAAAGTAAAATTCTGGGGGCATTTTTCTTCTGTGGTCCATATCCTTTCCATGATGGAAAACAATAAATATAGAGCATTTGGAAATCACTAAAAACAGTGCTTTTCACTATTGTTCCCTGGTAAGTACATTACTGTTTTATCAGGTATGGAATTAGTAACATAGTCTATCAGGTTGTGAAGGATCTTAGCATGCATATAACAAAACCTTATTTTCTCAAAGCATTGATGTATACACTAGATCTTATGTGACTACTTTGGGTTTAAAAAATGTGACTTCCCTGTGGCTTAAATAGTTCATGAGCAGTAACACTCCTCATTCATTATCCTATCCAGCTAGAATATCTGCCTCCTACGGCATCACTTCGGTGAGCTCAATGATACCATTTGCTGTGTATCTCACCTTGTTTACCTTTGTTTTTAGGTTGGTATGAACTAAAATGCAAAGAAGGAAAGTTGAAAAAGCTAAATTTCCCTTGTTGAAATTAGGGCATTCCAAACGAAGATGAAATATGAAGATACATTAATCTAATTCTTTGCTAGTACAGAAACATGCTAAATAACTTTCTTTGATTCATGACATGCTGTTATTATTTAAATAGACTCTTTTCAAGTGGGTAGCATTCCAAAAACCATTTGTAAGTGAGTTGCCTTGTGTCTTGGAAGACATTTTCTGTACAGATAGCATGCTGGAGATCCTTATGTTCCCTGACTAATCAATTGTGCAGTCATTTCAGTGCATCAGAAATGTAAATACACGGCAACTCTTTCAGAATGAATATAACTACCATATCATCATGGCTATGGGATCAATGCTAAATCTTTTCCAGCCATCCTCAGCAATGCCATAGGGCTTCAATGGAGGTGGATTGGGGTATACCCAGAAACATGGGAAAATATTTTATGCAATACAGTTCTGTGTCTCAGTAGCTTCTCAGCATAGCCATGCTGCAGTTGCGCAGAATCAAAGGACAACTTGAATGCTATCCATGAACAAGATAGGACTCAAGAGTGATGCGGAAATGCTTTGTGACTCACTGGAGAATAAAAGCCAATAATTTATGTCTCCTGGGTTTCTTTTTTTGAATCTAAATCTCCTTTTAGAAGTGATATTACTCTTATTTGTTTGTTTGACCTCATTTGTGGGAACTTAAGAACGGTATTTCATTAGAATAGCAACTTTATACTGGACTGCTTTCCTATTTCTTAATTCTAAATATTTCAAATCTCTTATCGACCTCAGTTATATTTCATGGTATTTTCTTCTTTTTGTATTTTTTCACTGTGGGAGTAGGAACTTCCAAACTAAAAATTAACTCCGAGTCGCCAGAGGCAGCTTTGTTTCTGTAAGTAATTATTTGCAATAATTGCCACACTCTTTTCCGCAGGCATAAGGCTCCTGGGGTCACATGGTAACATCACACACAGCATCGCCAGGGCTCCTGCTGGCTCCTGTCAGATTAATGTATGCTGATCCCCTGCTGAAAACCCACATGGGGTTTTTCCCAGGCCACCTGCAGAGGAGGAGGCACTTTTTATCTTTCCCTTAAATTTCTAAACATTTAATTTTCTTTCCGCTTTAGAGGATGAAGAGAAAGAACAACTAGAACGTGGATGGAAGTATTTAGTGCCACTTACTGTAAGGCTATTTTTACTGAATTTTATCTCAAAGGAAAAAAATAGCAAGTTGGAGTACGATCTCAAAATCCAAGCCTAAGATACTTCTCTCATATTTTGCTCTTAAATAACATGGCAAAAATTTTTCTAATTCTGCTTGCTCTCTCCCTTAGCTCAAATCTCACTATGTTCTTATACGGGGCAGTAGTCATGTTCTATGTATAAAATAAAGAGGTGAAGCTAGCTTTTAGGTCAAAATAAGAGTTCTGAGGGTATGGCACCTGAAGTTGCTGGAAATTGCAACTGCACTGAATTTTGGTGAGCAGCAGTGTGCTGTGCACCCAGTGACTTAAAAACCTCTCATTAGGCCTCCTTTGTCACAGGTTCACTACCACTCAAAGGAGTCACAGTGCCGACAAATCTCACAGTCACAATGCACCCTTTAGGAACACTCAAATAATACCCAAACCATAGCATTCATTCCACATAGACTTTTCTCTGCATAAGAATAAATGCTTACTTTTAGTTGGGGAGGTTGAGTGGATGGTCTTATGGACTTTGAATCACCCCCTGGCTCAGGGGACAGCATCTGAGCTTTTTCTTATTTAACAGAACTTGTTCTCATGAACACTGAACTTCAGGTCTCAGAGATTTTTCTCTATTGTTTTCTCTTATTCCAGGAAATAAGAAACTGGTGTGTTTGGGATAGCTACATTCTTATGTTTATTTGTTTTATGATTTTTTTGTTTGTTCGTTATTTTTGAGACAGGATTTCTCTCTGTTATAGTCCTAGCTGTCATGGAACTAGCTATTATAGACCAGGCTGGCCTCAGACTCACCTAGATCCTCTTGCCTGGCTGATAGCTACTTTCTTATCAAACAGTCACACTACTTGAATTTGAGGATCATGAAACCAACATAGATGAGAAATGCCAAAGGTTCTGAAAGGTGATAGGGTTTTCTCATCTGCTATGCCACACAATAGAAATCAATTACAAACCCTATTAGCCTTTTTTTTTTTTATCACATTTAACTGTGGTGGTCATGGATTGGTTCTTTTCTTATTCCTTCTGGAGTTACGTGAATGATGGAAACATCTGTGTGTGAATTTTAACCAAGAAACATCTTTGTATACAAATGTCTCTGTTTTCATAATTGGAATCTTTTATCTCAATGGATAAAATTTTAAGACAACATGTTGCTCTTTCTTTGGATTATTGTTTTTGCTTTTTTATATTTCTCTACTGTATATATACACATTTACAAATATATGTATATTTGTATTCATATGTACACACATATATAATGGCATGTGATATCATTTATAATACTTTTTGCAGAGGCTTTAGATAATTTTGTGACTCAGTACGTTCTTTATTTTTAGCATGTACAACAAAGAACATAGAATATGTGATGTGTACTTCATTCAGACTACAGTGTTTATTGGAGAAATTGTTGCAGTGATTTCTAAGCATGCCACCAAGTTGCACCTCAAGGGCCACCCAGAAGTTGTCTCTTACAGATTGAGGGATACAAGTTGATGTGGTATAAGCTGATTATGGCCATTCTTGGGCTACACAATACTTGATAATCATTTGCTCACTGGGTGAATCATGGATTAAGAGCTGCACTCTTTATAAAATGGACTTGTTAGCCTTGTAAAAAAATAGATGATTCAATAATACTTCGGTTATATTTGTTGCAATGATACACTTTTACTTAAACCTGTCATCAAGAGGTCTGTGTGCCTTAGCAGTACATGATGCTAGCTCTGTTTAGTGTCCCATGCATGCCACTCTATAATGCTTAGATTTATTGATGCTTACTAATGGTATTTAGAAAAAAAATATTTTTCATTTCTTGTATTTACTTCTAGAAAATTTTGTTTTAACAATCAGGCTGTCTTTATTCTTCATGTGCATGTACATGTGTTTTGAACCTGTGCACAGGTAATATGCATAGCATTTTGATAGCCTGGCTCATTATTCTTCCAGATTCTTGCTCATTTGTGTCTATTTTAGATGTTTTTGTTATCTTATTTAAATGAAATTGACAAATTACTCCTTCCTATAATTTAGAAGTTTGGGAAACCAAGAATTCAAAGAGAGCAAATGTGCCTACTGTGTTCATGATGATGTCCTAAGCGTCGAAACAGGAAATTGCATATAGTGGGCCACTCACTGGTGGTATATAAATGAATGAGCAAATGCCTACTGAATAGTGAAAACTCAGTAATTGGAGTATTATTTTTCTGAGCCCTGAGATCACATAAGCTAGTGGAGTAGTCATTACTCCTCTTACCAATATATGCAGCTATGCAATTGTGAGCTTCAGTTGAAAGGGCTGTGTGGTGGTTGCTTTCTGATTCTAGATCAGTGATTCTTAACCTGTGGGTCTTGACCCCTTTTGTGGTTGAATGACTTTTTTACATGGGTCACCTATGACCATTGGAAAGCACAGATGTTTGCATTACAATTCATAACAGTGGCAAAATTACAGTTATTAAGTAGTAACAAAAATAATTTATGGTTGGAGGTCACCACATGAGGAACTGTATTAAAGAGTCACAGTTTAGGAAGGTTGGGAACCACTGTTCTAAACAGTCATCACAAAGAATGACCTCTTTCTCCTTAGTGATTTTGGCATGGCTTTTTGTAACGGACTTCTGGATATTAGCTAATCTTTTCTAATTAGACTCTCTGCATTGTAGCTTACTAAATTGGAAGAGACAAAGGACAAAATTTTATCATAATTTAAGATATGAATTCTTCATTGCCAGTGAGAAACCCTGTCAGGAATAGAGTGTTCATTTAAAGGTCCCTTCTGGGGTTTTATCTGCTGAGATCAGTATCATGAGCCCCCCATCAGTCTATTCCCCTCTGTATGCTATGAATATGTTTTTATTACCATTGCTTATTATTATTTTTTTCAAATAAAAAACTGTTTCAGACAATGGTTTAGTAGAGTAAAGCCAGCTAGGAAATCCAAAAAGAGATATAGAGAGAAAGTAGGTGGAGTCAAGGAGACGCCTTATAGCTGCCAGAGGAGACAAACCTTTCAGAACTTTTCTGGTAGGCCATAGCCTCATGTGACACACAGATTAATACACATGGGTTAATTTAAGATGTAAGAATTGGTTAATAAGAAGCCTAAGTCATTGGCCAAACAGTGTTGTAATTAATGTAGTTTTTGTATTATTATTTGGGCTGGGCAGCTATGAAATAAAGAACCTAAAAACTGGTGGCTGGATATCTGGGGCTAACATGCATGCTGCCATTCTCTTTAGGTCTGGGTCCTTGTACAGGACTCAGGGTTAGGAAAAGGTAGCTGAGAGGATGCTAGCAGCTCAGCACCATCTGCTGGGGTAACCAGCCAGATGGGGTCTGCTATGTGTACACAGGCAGGAGAGCGTGGCAGATTCCTGCTGCCATATACAGAGATACTTCCAAGCCATGCAGTGTGCTGCATGACAATTTAGCTTTTACTCAGATAGAAAGGGTTTATGTACTACATATGTCTTTTTTGCCCCCAAGAGTTGAGATTGTGAGTGTGACTTCTACCCAGAGGTCTCAGAGCTGGTGGTAAAGATACCTCTTCCAAATTGAAAGACTGAGAGAGGTGAAGCCAGTGTCCAGGGCTGCTGCAAACACATTGCTTACCATTTTAAAGTGATCCTTGTCGGAAAAGGATTTCAGATATACAATAGGATATATTCAGACATAAAAGACATCTAAATGTGATATAGTATGCTTAAAAACTGTATGTAGGCTTGGGAGAGAAAGGAAAAAGAGTATAGAGAGTTATATAAAGAAGTAAATAGTTTTAAAAAATAGAAGTTTTTAAAAAGGACAGTAAAAGTAATATAAAATAGTGCAGACAGACATAAATTAAAGAAGTAATAAAAAAGCCACATAAAGATGGAAAATACACAAGAGTCTGGATTATGTATACTATTGTGTTCACTTTGAATTTTTTGACTATAGAGAGATTTTAGATTGTGGGGGCTGCTAAGCTACACTAATATATATATATATATATATATATATATATATATATATATACTTTAAAGGTATCTTGACTTTAAAATTTGAGTCTAAGGACATGTTTCTTTGGAAAAGAGATCTGCTTTTAATTCCACAGAAGAGGACAACCAGTGGATTCATTCCAAACTAATGTGGTTTGATGGACCAAGAGCCCCCCAAAAGTTTTATGTTATAACCCCCCAAATTATTTCACCCAACACAAAGCAGGAAGCAGTTTGGAGAAAACTATGCCCAAACTCCCAAATATTGTTTATAAATGTTTGTTTATACTTAAAGTGACAGATGATATAGAGATGAATACTTTGTATTGGTGTGGATTTTGCTTTATTGATACAAATTTAAGGTTAATTTTGTTATATGTATATTCTACTTTGGATTAAGGTATTGTGTTTATGGACTCTTTTTAAAATGCAATGTATAATTGAGAAATACAGATTAATAGATAGTCATCTATAATAGCCAAGCTTGTAGACATGTTAGTTAGGTTTTCTAGATGTACAGAGATATATTTCAGATGGATAAGTATTCTTCAAACCTTTCATAGACCTACAGAATATGATATTTAAAATGTTTTAAAAATGTAGACTTTTTTCAATAGTGAGATACGTCTGCGTCTGGAGGTATCAATTGCTTAAGAAAGGTTGATGGGAATTGAAGAAACACATAATGAAATTTGCCTTTGATTTGACAAGGCTAGCCATTTGGGCAAGAAACTGCTCTTACTTAGACAGCTTGATGATATGTTGTATGAACTGGACATGCAGGACCCACAGAAAAAAAATGCTATGGTTTACAAAAGACGAGATGGTCCTTCAGTATTCCTGCCTCACAGAAGTAATCCAGATATTCTGCAGGATATTCCCAAAGAAAAAAGCAACTAAAGAACTTTTCTATTACAAGTCAGAACAGATTTTCACATTTTCTGCTTCATGGAAAAGTCTGCTGAATACTATAGGCCTATTTCCTGAAGATGGATGTCCCAATGTTACAGAAGACCTTTGGGTGACTGTCTAGGCACTGAGATGTCTGTCAATTTTAGAGTTTTGGAATTTGTTTACAATGTACTTCCTGTTTACTTAGATAATATTATTTCCTTCTGGGGTCTTTGACAGAGTTGAAGATTAGATAGTTATAATTCTCCTTAGTTATGATAAAACATAAAGTAGATATAAATATTTTAATTGTAATTCTTGCTTGTTACCTGTTTTTTTATATGTACTTTTACTATGTTAAAGTTAAAACATTCCATTTTATTCAGACAGAAAAGGGGAGGTGATGTGGTATTCCCCTCGGTATGATATGAATATGTTTTATTACCGTTGGTTATTAAAGAAGCTTCAGCCAATGGGTTAGTTGAGTAAAGCTAGGCAGGGAATCTGAATAGAGATATAGAGGGAAGGTAGGCAGAGTCAAGGAGATGCCATATAGCTGCCTAAGGAGACAGACATCCTGGAACATTTCTGGTAAACCATAGCCTCAGGTCATGCACAGATTAATAGATATGGGTTAATTTAAGATGTAAGAGTTAGTTAATAAGAAGCCTAGGCCATTGGCCAAACAGTGTTTTAATTAATATAGTATTATTATTCTGTAGTATTATTCAGGTCTGGGTGGCCAGGAAACAAATGAGCAATCTCTACCTACAGATATTCCAATGTTATCAAGTGATAGTACGGCCACACAACATTAATGATATTGTTGTAAAATGTTTTCTTCCTCAAAGAATCACAATAACTGAGAACGATACTAGAGGCACAATAATCTAAAAAATGTCATTTTTCTCCCTCTGTGTCTGTTTATCTCTCTTTTCTGTCTGTTTCTGTGACTCTTTGTCAGAGCTAATAATGAGAGAAAATATCTGAAGCCAGTGGCTTTCTGGCTTTCTGTGTCACTTCCCACAGTGGCATGGCCTCCTTGAGCAGTTACAATGTGTGCTGCAGAACCCACTACTGTGCCTTTTCTTCTCAGTTCATAATAACCTTGGGCAGTCATCCAAGCTGAGAGACCTAGTGCTTGGTAAGAAAGGCTCGAGTTTTCTCTTGCCTTTCAGAACCTTGCTGTGACATAAAATGAAACATTTGTTCAGTCACCAGAACAGGAGAAAGGAAGGGTGGGAGAAAAGATTGCTAAAAAGTATTATTGTCTAATAATCATCTAATATTGAATATTTGCCTTTGTTTTGGGGATATTGCTTGTTAGAACTTGAGACATGTAAAATATAAATTTAAAGGGAAATTAGAAACTATGGTGACATATGCAAGAGGAAAAACATCTTTAAGGACACGGAATCCTTAAAGGGTTAATTGGACTGACATAAGAAAACTGAAACATAGGTCTTATTTGTACTTCTTTTTGGAGATGGGTTGATGACTTTGACTTATCCCTAGGATAAACTCAGATTGTACTTCACTACAAAAGAACAAATCAACCCTCATATCTTGATGGTTTCTTGTCAGTCTCAGTTATTCAGCCCAGTTGTTTTTCACCATCATACACATGAACTTAGAGTGTTTTTTAGTAATAGAAATATTTCAGTGAACACTCTGAACATTGACTTCCACTGGTTAAATCTTTGGGATTAAAAGGAGAGCCACTCAATAGGCAGTATCAATATATTGAGTTTTTTTTCTTCAGAAAAAGGCATATGATAAAAGAAGTTATTTTAAAATCATTTATCAAGCTGCTCATAATCAGAAAGCAGCTTTTTATGTCCCTAGAGTCAGAGAACAGTGTTCTACAGGAGTTTTGTGCTTTTGGCCTGTACTGGAGGGTCTCACAGAGAACACAGAAGTGTTGGCTAGAAACTAGGTGTTACCTGAGATCCTTTGGCCATTTAAATGTTAATAGTCCATAGGAATTTGTACTTATGAGCAGGATGTACTAATAGTATTACTTAATTTGCATATTATTTTGCTTATTTTTAAAATTCAATATTTGTAACTATTAAATTTGTTCTATATCTGTTTTTGTTATTCATGTTTCTCTTTCCTCCATAGACCACCTTATCTATGAAAGGTAGCACTTATAGTAACACAAATAAGAACCACCTTGGAAACTTGTGAAAATGAAATTTTAATTTAATGTGTTAAAATATTCTTAAGAATTATACTGACTATAACTGTCTTAAAAATTCCAGTGAAATCATTGTTGCTGAAAGTTGAGAAAGTTGACTCTTAAGTGTTTTGACATCTTGATACTGAAAAGGAGCTCAAAGCAAGATTTCACCATCCTTTTTGGATGTGTATTCTGCAGCCTGTGCAGTATCTTCCTCCTTACTATTTCTAGCCAGTGTAAGTTTGTGGGAAAACAGCGAATGCATGCTACAAAAAGATGTCATGGAAGAATTTTTCTGATATGTTTTGCCTACTTGCCTCTTGCCCTTTTTTTCTTCCCTAACCCTCAGGGTTTAAGGGGTCAAGAACCCAGACTATGTCCTTCAGAAACCCAACTTCTCATTTTAGCTTTGAAAAGTATTGTCATCCCAATTTATCAGTACTCTTCTCCAAAGTTTAGTGAGCCTCCATGTTGGCATTTTGGGGATCTGTTAGAAGTCAATAAGGCTTTCCCATTTATATGAAGATGTCATCGAGAGGATATTCATTCTGCTTTTTTGAGTGGCATATTGTTAAAACATGACATTGAGATATAAAGTTTGCATTTGTAAGGTTTTATTTTTGATGAGTTTCCCCTGATTTATCCATGGATTCCTCTAAGAAATGAGGATTGTGTGAGGAAAACATACAGAACAAAGGAATCATTCTACTGTAGCTTTTGAGACACAGTTTTGGGAACCAGTATTTATAAACACCACCACTGTTTCCTCCATGTTAGGTGAATCTTGGACAAATTATTTTATTGCTGTGGTGTAAAGAAGAATGGTCTTCTGATTCGTTTAGATTCCCAGAGCCTATGCCTATGTTATTGTGCATGGCAAAAGGGAATTTGCTGATAAGATTAAATTAAGGACTTTGAAGTTAGAGAATTTTCTTAGATTATATGTGTGGGCCCGATGTGAGGAGATGTCACAACACAAAAGAGTTAGGAAGGAGAAAGATGGGAAGGAAGAAAGTTGGGAAGAAGACACTGAAGGAGTTAAGGGATGAAGAGGCACAGAAAGTGAGGTAGTATCTGAGGAAGGGGAGAACACTACTAACCTAGACAACGAGAATAGGAACCTCAGCTAAGAAATACTGGGAGACTTGAAACTAGGAAAAGAGATGCAATTAAACCCCTGCTTAAAATCAGTAGAACACAGTTTCTGTGATGTCTGGATTTGGGTCCAAATAGAGCTAGGTTCCTGGCATTCATGAATGAGAAGTTCATTAATTCATACTGTCTGCCTTTGACCTTTACCACACTGGTTACATATTACAACAGGATTATGAAGCTAATCCAATCTTTGTAGATCTGGCTTTGCTAAAAAAAAGTAGAAGAGATGTATGTTTTATTTCTCAGGATATTGACTAGATCAAATGTAATCCTTGTAAAACAGGTGTAGTCATTAATGACCTGTCACTGATGAAAATGATGGGCGGCGAACATCTCAGTGATTGCTAAAAGCAAGAACTTTTCTTATTTTATTTTAGATCATTCTTTTTGGAACTTCATACTTTCATTTAACTCCTCCCCATTTTATGTTTCCAGGAAAAGATAGTTATATTACTGATCTCATTTTAATCAACCAATTAATCAAATTAACAAGTACATTTTGACCATCTACCAACTGCTCAATGCTAAATGTTCCAAAATTTACTTTTTAAATCACATTTTACTTAAAGTTTCTATAATTTATATTTTTAAAGTTGGATGAAGTTAATTCCCTTCCCTAAAAGCTGTTATAGGTATCCTTATGAAACTCTGTGCTATTTAATATCCAGCATGTTTTTAAATAATAAAAAAAATTAAAATTGAAAACATTTTGTCTTGTATGAAGTTGGTTCTTTAGTGTAATAAACATGACATAACCATATGCCAAAGGAGCAGAATGCAATTAAAGAATAAGTGGTCATGTGAGGAAGTTGCATGCTTATATATTTGGAAAAGTCTTTTGAGGGTAAGTATGGAGACCTAACACAGTTGAAGCTTCCAAAAATACCTGTAACATAGGCAGATGATTGAGCTAAATAAAATTGCCAAATAATGGAAGAGGTACACCCCCAACTGAACATCTCTTGCCACCAAATAAGGATTCTGATTCTGGGATCACTTGAATATTTGGCCAAAGTGGTTCCATGGAAATAACCAAATGACCCAGGCTCTTGTCAAGACTATAGGTTGCTTTTCACACATTAACAGAAAGGTCCCAAATGCAGAAGACAAATGTAGAAGCCTACTTGTTTGTTTTCTGGCCGCCCAGTAGCTCAGACCAGAAAAAACCATAGAGAAACTGTATTAATTAAATCACTGCTTGGCTTATCTATCAGCTCTAGCTTTATATTGGCTAGCTCTTATATATTAATTTAACCTATCTCCACTAATCTGTGTTTTGCCATGAGGCTGTGGCTTACTGGATAAAGTTCCAGCATTCATCTTTGGTGGTGCTACATGACTTCTCACTGGCTCTGCCTTCTTTCTCCCAGCATTCAGTTTAGTTTTTCACACCTAACTAAATTCTGCCTTGCTATAGGTCCAAAGCAGTTTTATTCAATAAAGGCAACACATAGACAGAAGGACCTCCTATACCATTTCCCCTTTTCTGTTTAAAAAAAGGAAGTTTTTAACTTTAACATAGTAAAATAATATATAAAAATAGGTATTACATAATATTTACAGTTACAGTTATATCTATTTTATTTTTATTATAATTAAGGAAAATTATAACTATATTGACTTTTTACACCATCAAAGACCCCAGAAGGATATAATATTACCTAAGTAAAAAGGAAGTGCATTGTAAGCAGCTTTTAAAATTCTAGATTTGTGACCCACATTGGAGCACTGGACTGAGCTCCCAAGTGATATAGATATGAATAATTTGCATTGGTATGGATTGTAAGGTCAATTTTGTTGTATGTATTTCTGATCTTGATTAAGGTATTGTGATTGTGTAGTTCATTTAAAATGTAATGTATAATTAGGAAATGTAGTTTGTTAATGGATAATCAACAATAATAGTCAAGCTTGTAGTCATGTTAGTTAGATTTTCTAGATATATAGAGTTATATTTCAGTTAGATAGGCATTCTTCATATCTTTCAAAGACTGCAGAATATGGCATTTTAATAACTTAGGGCTTTTCATAACAACGAGACACATCTGCTTCTGGCAACACCAATCTACTTCAAGAGGAAGATGGGCATTGAAAAGGCTCGTTATTGGAGTTTGATAGCCATTTGGGCAAGAAACTGCTCTTGCCTGGACTGTTGCATAAACTGGACACAGAAAACCCACAGAGAGAGGACTACTGAACTTGCCTAAAGGTGAGATGGTCTTTTGGGGTTCCTGACTCATGAAAGAGTCTGTGAGACATTCTGCAGGACACAGCAGATAGTGACTGAACTGTCTTTGAAATTTCCTGCTTCATGGAAAAAAGTCTGCTGGAAACTATGGGCCTGAAGGCCAAAGATGGATGCCCCAACGGTACAGAGGAACTTTGGGTCGCTGTCCAGACAGCGAGATGTCTCTGTCATTTCTAGAGTTTGAAGTTTCTTATTTCTTGTTTACTTAGGTAATATATCCTTCTGGAGTCTTTGATAGAGTTAAAGAATGGATAGATAATTATAGTTTTCCTTAGTTATGATAAAAGATAAAATAGATATAAATATTGTAACTGTAATTCTTACTTGATAACTGTTTTGTTATATGTAATTTTACTATGTTAAAATTAAAGCCTTTCTTTTTTTTTAAACAGAAAAAGGGGAAATGATGTGGGAGTGGTTTCTTTCTAATCTGCTGCTTTCATTGGTTAATTAATAAAGAAACTGCCTAGGCCCATTTGATAGGCCAACCCTTAGGTGGGTGGAGTAAACAGAGCAGAATGCTGGGAGAAAGAAGCAGATTCAGGGAGTCGCCATGATTCTTCCACCCGACACAGCCGCAGGTTAAGATCTTCCCTGGTAAGCCGCCTCGTGGGCTACACAGATTATTAGAAATGGGTTAAATCAATATGTAAGAGCTAGCCAATAAGAGGCTGGAACTAATGGGCCAGGCAGTGTTTAAAAAAATACAGTTTCCATGTAATTATTTCAGGTAAAGCTGGCCGGGTGGCAGGATGCAGCCCGCAGCTCCTGCTACTACACCCAAAATCCAAATGAGGAGCAGAAGGAGGGAGAACATGAGCAAGGAAGTCAGGACTGAGAGGGGTGCGTCAACCCACTGAGATGGTGGGACTGATCTAATGGGAACTCACCAAGGCCAGCTGGACTGGGACTGATGGAGCATATGATCAAACCAGACTCTCTGAATGTGGATGACAATGAGGGCAGACTGAGAAGCCAAGAACAATTTCACTGAGTTTTGACCCTAATGCATGTACTGGCTTTGTGGGAGCCTAGTCTGTTTGGATGCTCACCTTCCTAGACCTGGATGGAGGGGGAAGGACCTTGGACTTCCCACAGGGCAGGGAACCCTGATTGCTCTTTTCATTGGAGAGGAAGGGGAAGGGGGTGGGAGGAAAGTGGGAGGAGGGGAGGAGGTGGACATTTTTAATAAATAAAAAAATAGAGCAGAAAAACTAAAAAAAAAAAAACAATTAAGACACCAAGACAACCAGATAGAAACATGCAGAAGACTGTTTGGGAACCTGCACGAGCATCTCTTATTCGTTGTTTTGATTTGCTTTTTGTCAATGTCCTAAAATTTTCTAAAGTCAAAAAAGAATCTATAAAAAGTGAAACTTGGTTTCAATAGTTATGAGCAAATTGCCTATTGATAAGATGGGAACACTCTTTTCCATTTTCTTTTTCTTTTTTTCTTTTTCAGTCATTA
Organism: Microtus pennsylvanicus; assembly: GCF_037038515.1. Lineage (NCBI taxonomy): Eukaryota > Metazoa > Chordata > Mammalia > Rodentia > Cricetidae > Microtus > Microtus pennsylvanicus. The sequence continues at coordinate 56,020,126 of NC_134579.1, read as the reverse complement.
AATAGTCTAAAAGATTATCCTAGAAAAAAAATACAACTCTAGATTTGATAGAGACATCTCACTGCCTGGACAGTAAACCAATTTTTTTTTTGTAACATTGTGGACACCCATTTTTAGCCTATTGGCCTATAGTATTTGCAAAATGTCTTTTATGAAGCAGGAAATCTCAAAGACAGTTTTGCCTATATTAGCAGTTTGTCAGTCACTTTATTCTGTGTCCTGGCAGAATGTTTGGCACCTCCCACACCAGACAAACTTTACACAACTCATTGAAGATGGAGGCGTTGACCCTGTGCCTAAATAGAAGATTTGCTCCTATTTTCTCATGTCCTTGGTCAGAAAGGTATTGTTCACACTATTAAAAATTATTCTGCATACTATCATAAACACTAAGGCAGCCACAAACCCTTTGACCTACAATGGTACTTTGCCAGGCAACTATGCTAGTGCAGTGGGGGCACAAAGCTTGTGAGAGTTAACCAATCAATAAATGAATTGATTTAAGAATTAAGTCTTAAGATGTAATTTATAGAAGGATACAAAATTATAGAAAAGGTGCCCAGAATATGGAATACTCTACAGTATTGATTATATATTCATGGAGTCCATTTAGAAACAGAAAGGGCCACAGTTTCCATGTAGAAGTATTAGTCAACAAGGATCAGGAATCAGGGATTTCAAGATGAGAGATATTGGAATGATGCTAGTTTTGATGCTAGTTTGCATGGGAAGAGATCAAACAACAGAGCAGAATTGCATGGACAAAGATCCGAGGATATTATGCAGAATTTTTATGGGGATGGTTTTTCTGATATGGAAAAATAATTTGTAGAAAACTATGGCTTGATTTGGTAAGGGTGTTAAGTTTGAATTCCAATGTAAATATTCATTGGATTGTAGTCTTGCTCAATACATCTTATTCCTGAATCTTCTTAGAAGTGTATATCATAGCAACCTGGGCATAATGGCATGTGACTGCAACCCCAGTGCTACAGCAGGATATAGAAGCTAGTGGACAAAACGTGATGTCCAGATGATCTCGTGCAGTTCATGAGAATCAAGTTAACTGGGAACCCATCTCAAAAAGTAAAGTCAGGCTGCAATAAAAAAAAGATTATTGACATCAATTTCTGACCTCCACATACATGTATGCACATACACACACCCATACTAAGAAAGTACATAACAACACACATACACACATATGCACACAGAGAGACTGAAAAACAGAGACAGACAGAGTCAGAGTCAGAAAGTGGAGGCCTAGGACAAAACATTCTTTTGTATGGTAAGGGTATGTTTATTTTAATTTTGGAGGCCACAATGGGAAGGAATGGTCAATGCTCTTATTTTTTCAAATTGAAGCTCAGTTTGGATACCAGAGTTAATAGACATCCAGCCTCCTTCCTGCCAAATAACATAGACCCTGTGAATATCATTAATGGCACAAAGTTGCAATTGTATTTATTTATTAAGGAAAAATTTTTAATAATGCATAACAGAAAAGGACTATTTGGTATTGGCCAGGATTGGAGAAGGAGCAGCAACCAGCAGTTCATCTTTATTACTGCTTCTGCTCCATCATATTAGTCTAAAAAGGGAAGCAGACTGGTGCAGCCGCAGCGCTGGATGCATTAGTATCAGCCTCCTTGGCAACATGTCTGCCTTTTGAGAAGCAAAGAACAGAAGCAAATGAAATGATTCAAGAAAATAGCCAAGATGATGAGTCAGAACAGCCAGGAGCTCCTTCAGAAATAATTCATGCCCATGTTCAAATGATGGTGATTCTTCTTGAACATACACTCAGGGAGACAGGGGAAGTGAAAACAGCCCATTTCGGGAATCCAAGGTAGATAAGAAATGACAAGGGGTTTTAAGAAAGCATAGCTTACCATTTACATCTCCCAGATGTGTCAGCAAAGCATCTGTGACCAGAGAAAGACCAGACTCTGAACTCAAAGCAGTCATTTATTGCAAGGTACTTCCCACTCACTTTCCACCTTACTAATGCTTCCATGCATTTCTTTGCATATGTACTAATATAGACTAGAGCATACAGTGCTCAGTGTCTTTTATTGACTTTAGTGCACTTAATATACAAAACTGATATAAAAAGAGTGTTACTTCTAGTGATACATCATTAGGTTTAACACACTTAGATAGTAATCATTATCTAGATCTTGATCAATTATGCTTCCACTGCCAAAGATGCTGCTGCCTCCGTATACTTTCCTTCCCATCACTATTCTCTTCCTTCTCTCAAAGGTAACCTTGTCATGAATTTATTGGCAATAATTTGTTGTTTTTCTGTGCATACTGTTTTGCTGTATGTCCCTATATGCATTACAGAAACACAATGATTTAATTTTGATACTTCTTAGTATTCTATAAATGGAGTAATCTGATATGTATTATTCTAGGCCTCTCATTTCTCCTCCCTCCCTTTTAACATGATTTGTATGAGATTTATGCCATTGTTTGTAGTTACTGTAATTGTTTCTGAAGTCATTCTAATGGGTATTGCATTATACATATTCATTACAGAATGGATGTGCAAGAAGTGGGTATGATTTCAGATAATATTGCTTGTAGAATCCTAGTTAAGATGAACATCCATCAGCTGCTAAGAGAATTGTACTAGTTTTTAGTGCTGTATAACTAATGTCCACAAACATGCCAGCTTAAAACAGCATCAATTTGTTAACTAGCTGCTCTATAGGTCATGGGTAAGACTAGCTAGTTTCTCTGCCCTTGGTCTCACAAGTCCAGAATCCTCTGTCGGCTGAGCTAGTCTCTGATGGGGAGGTGAGGAGAAGGATTCATTTGTAAGCTCAATCAAATTCTGGATATAATTTAACACCTTGCAGTTATAGAATTCAAGTTTTATATCCTTGCTGCTGCTGACAGAGGTTCAGGCTCAGCAATGAAATGTTGTTCTTATGGGGCTACAAAGATGGCTGAGTCCATACAGTGTCCCCTGTGTAATCATGGGGAACTTAGTTCAGATTCAATATCACTGCAAAACTAGAAATAGTAGAACATATCTCCAATCCTAGAATTGAGAAGGTGGACACATAGGAATCCCTAGTGCTCAGAAGGGGGAGACAAGTTCAGTGGGATCCCATCTCACAAACTAAGCTGCAGAATGACAGAAAGAGATATCCAGTGTTGACTTCTATATTTCATATGCATGTGCATGCAGAGACACACTCCTAACATGTGAACACACCTATCTACATGTTCATAGGTTTTCCATATGGACTCCATTGTCTTCAAAGTTAGTGACAATAAAATCTCAGGATTCCAAATTTATGTTTGTTTCATTTTGCTACCATTTGAGAGGAGTTGCTTTTAAATTAGATGAATACTCTTATATCAATCTACTGTAAACATAAACTTAGAAATCCTTATGAATTCAAAAGAGACAGGATGACTCCGTTATTCAAAACACTGACGAAATTCTCAAGACAAAAACAAGTTTCATATGCACCCTTGCCTGTAGTCTGCTCTTCTGCCTTTCCCATTTCCCATTCTTTTTATTGCTTAGACATAGTTTCTTCTATAAAATATTCCTTGAAACTCCTTCTGTATCTTACAGTTTCTCTTATCTCTATGAAATAATATCTATGCTGTCTTTTAAAAAATCACATCTAATGGGTAAACTATCATGAAATCAAGTAACTAGTGTAAATTTGTACAACTTCTAAAATTAGTTAAGTGGCCTTTCTGGATTGAGTCGGAACATAGTAGTTTCAGAGATTCTTGCATATAAACTTAATGCTACATACTGAATTTCAGTGAAATGGAAATTTAACCATTATACTTTATATACTATAAAAATTTAGCCTTTATATTTTATACCCTACAACCCATTTAAGGCTGACTTTCTCCCTCACGACTGCCTTTGTATCTATTTCTCTGTGGGACATTTGGCAGTATTTAGAGACTTTTTGTTTTATGCAATTGGGCTATGCACTTGCTATTGAGTTAATAAGGGTAGAGTTGCCACCAAAGGGTCTAATTTTCTTTCATCCACAGGAAAGAATCATCAATTTCATATCCAGTGGTGTTGATGCTGAGGAACCCTGAGGCATTATTTCCTCACATATCAGATGATAAATAAGGCTTCTGGTCTGGCCCTTCAAACCTTTAGTACATTTCAGGGTTTAAAGATCACTAGGTTCAGGAACAACCATGTTTCTGTACACTGTAACCATGCCGTATTTCTACAAATCCCACTGCAATACACAGTCATTTACTTATCTTCTGAATCCTCTCCTCTAGAGCACAGTAATTTAGAAGGCCTTCCCCAAACCCTAGCGAGGCACCCTTAAATGATCACTTCAAATGCCTTCTGGACTTTACAAGGGTGACACTTAACTCTTTCTTCCTTTCTGCCTCTTTCTCCTGGATTCCCACAAGGGGCACAAACTGTGTCAGATTGGTGTCAATGGCAGAATTTTATATTACATTGTAATTCCTGGTACATACATATAATGAGAGAGTAAAGATACTTGGTTCAAAGTAGGTCAGAGACTACTTCAATTTGTATTGATGGAAAGGTGCCTATTGCTTTCTCTTTGGAGTATAACTTAAGTTATATACCTCAAAAGAGCTCTTCAGATTTCCAGGATTCTTGATATTTTGCTGAAGGTATCAAGATCATTTCTCCACATGCTTTATAAACTTTTGAAGTTTATATTGCTGATTTTATTCTTATTTTATTACTACAATGTTTTAACTTTGATGGCAGAACTGTAGAGAATGATTTTGGGTAGTCTGTAGATAAGGGTTTCACATTTGACATGCATTTGAATCATTGGAGTTCAAATGGAGATTGTTGGACCCCTACTTTAAGAGATTCTGGTTGAGTCATCTTTCATAGGGTCTGTGAAGTGGTATTTCTAACAAGTTCTCTGATGCTTTTCCTAGTACCACAGCACAATGACTGATTAGTGATATTTTTATAAAGCACTACCTTGCTTCCTTGTAAGACTCAAGCATGAAATAAAGCTGCATCTTGCTTTTGGTAAATCAAATTAAAAGCAGTTATGTGTAGTTATCTTCCCACAGGCTCTGGAAAGTATCATTAGAATTCTGAGTCCATTTCTTATTGAACTTGCAGTTGTTAATGATTGATGCTTTTCATGGTCTTTATTTGTCAGGTTCTAACACGGGAGGCTGCAACATACACAATCATCTCAATAGATAAATAAAGAACCTCTGACAAAGTCCAACATCCCTTTACGAGTAAATACATATAGGGAACTAAAGTGGAAGGGACATATTTTAACCTGATAAAGATCACATATCACAAACTTGTAGCTAAAATATACAAAATGGGGTAAAACTGAAAACATTTTTAGTAAAATCTGCAATGAGATAAAGGTGTCCACGTTATTTAATTTTACTCATTATGTATGTACAGTGATGCACACCAACTAATTATCTTATAGTCTTCACTAAAGCACTATAGAGAAGGTATATCAAAAAGGTATCAGTGGGAAAGGTAGAAGTCAAAGTATCCTTATTAACAGATGAAATAATATTATTCCCAGGACCTAAATACATCACAAGAAAATTTTTAGAACTGATAAACAATTTCAGAAAAATGGAAAAATCAATACTTTCCTTTATGTTCATAATGAACATACTGAAAAAGGAGTCAGGAATATAGTGCATATATCCCAAAAGAGCCTGGAAAAAATAACCAGAAGCAAAACTAATTGATGAAGTGAAAGACCTCTACAATGAAATTTTAAGAAACTGAAGAAAAATTGGATATTTTAGAAGGTTCAAGATACCCAATGAATTGGCAAAATTGACAAAGTAAAAAAGATGTATTATCAAAATTGGCTTATAGAAATCAGTAGAAATCTTGTAAAATAGTCAATGACCTTCTTCACAGAAATAGAATAATCATGAAATTTGTATGGAAGCACAAAAGAATCCTGAGCAAAATCAAGATGCAGAAAGTATCATAATAAACAATTTCAAATTTTATTACAGTGTTATGGCACCAAACCTTGCATGGCACTGGCATAAAACACAACATGCATATTCATTAACATGTGAATAGATAAATAAAATGTAATAATTGTTCGCAATTTACTTCTAGTTATCTACAAGATTAATGAAATGTTATTTGCCTGAAAATGGTGCAAATTGGATATCAATACATTAATTGAACAAAACCAGATTCAAAGAAGATATATATAACATACTTTATCATGAATCCTAGATTATATTTTGGTATAAGAAACATATAGCATGACACAACAAAGGAAGATTTGGTAAAGGAAGGAATAAGAATAGTAGAGGGTGTTATATAGGAAAAATGGAAGGTAATGAAGCTTATATATAGTTTATTTATGTTTTTAATATTATGCAAGTCAGTACCATATGTATTGCATATAAGCAAATAAATAAATAAATAAATCCCCCAATCCAAAACAAACTAGCTAAACAAAACCCAAGCAGGTATGATTGCTGGTTCATAAAGATTATAAAATATAGGCTGATGTGTGATTTCTTCAATTAGCTTGTGAACTGAGACTTCAAAGAATGAAGTTTTTTTTTTCAATTTGCCAAATCTATTTTGGTATTAAAAAATATATATAACTTCCCTTAATCCCAGATATCTATCTTATGAAGAAAATTAGAATCATGTTCAGTGTCTCAAACATATCTAGAAGCATGTGATATACAAACTATTTTGTTTATCTCAATAACACCCAGCTATGAACACAACCTACAGTGTAGTGTTTTTAAACTGGTCTCTTAGAGATCCATTTAATCTGACTTTCTGCTTCTCTCAGGACCTCATACAGTTGACCCTATCTAAATCAAGTGTCAGACATCACACAAGTCAGGCCATCACACTGAATGGCCTATGCCATTCTGTGACATTTTCACCTTAAAGTCTTGTCTGGCTTTCATTAGTGTTAATGCTACCTTTTGGAAGCTATGTCTTCTCTCAGGTATGCTGAGATAATCAGCATCCCATTTCCAGATAGGAGCCAAGCAGATACCTGAGAGACCCTGAGAAAATGTCAAAGTCTTTTGGTTCCTGACTTTTCATTAAAAAAAAAAAACCACTTTACAACAAGGAAATTATTTCAATGAGATTATAAATAATACTTTTGGGCCTAAGAAATAAATACAATAGAAAAAAGACTTACATTATGAACTGCCCATTCTCTGCTAGTGTACAGAATTGATAAACAGAAGCAAAAGGCAGAGAAAAAGTTAAGAAAATATCATACTTTTTCTACTTCTGTTTCATATCTGTGATGATATTGCCATCGTCCTAGTCTTGTTTATACAGCCATTTATAGAAGAGACTGTTCACAGCAGTCTACTAGTATTCTGGATCTTACAATCATTCTGCTCCATCTTCTTCAATGTTCCCTGAGACACAGATGCAAGAGCAATGATATAGATATATCTACTGGGGACATGTTCTTCATGATTCATTGATCTCTGTGTTGTGCCCAGTAGTGGTTTTCTGTAATGGTGTCCTTTTGCTAGGAGGAGAAGGCTTCTTTGATGAGGAGTGACAGCTATAGTTATCTATGAGTATAAGGAATTTAGAACTTAGGCATTATGCTGATCTAGATTAGTGGTGATAGTAGATGATTTCCTAAGGTCCTTGAGTTCACTATCCCAAGGAAGTCAGCTAGGCTTCCAGGACCAGGCATGATTTCCCTCTTGTGAGTGAACCTGATGTTCAATGAAACAGAATTTTGTTGACAGAGGTTTTTGTTCCAACAGGTCCTGCAGTTGTTCCATTTCAAAGAAACGCACAGTTTAGTAATTAATTGGTTGACCTATTAGCTCAGGTTTCTTATTATAGCTTTCTTACATCTTAAAAGCTTATAATTCTTATCGTGTTAGCCATGTGGCTTGGTACCTTTATCCGTGAGGCAGTCTCATCTTGCTTCCTCTGTATCTGAGAGACAATTACAGAGTGATTTTTCCTCTTCCCAGAATTTTCCTGTTCTGGTTGCCCCACCTCTACTTCTTGCCTGGTCACCCCACCTATACTTCCTGCCTGGCTGCTGGCCAATAAGTGTTTTATTAAAATATAAGAAACAAATCTTTACAGGGTATCAGAACATTCATTATTCCACAGTACTAGCAAGATGAAACTACCTCACTGATAAAAGGTACCAAGGCATGTGGCTAACAAAGCCAAGAATTATGGGCTAATATAAGTTACAAGAGTTAATAAGAAGCTTGAGCAAATAGGCCAAACACTTTGTAATTAATGTAGACCTCTGTGTGTTTCTTGGGACTGAATGGCTGTAGGACTTGGCAGGACAGAATTTAGAGAAATATTAACTCTTCCAGAGTTTATACAATTAAAAACTTATCCTAGGAGGTGCTAATGCAGTTAATATAGAGAGTTCTTGTTTTGCAAAAACAAAAAGGGGGGGCAGTATTGTGGAACAATTGTCTGGTACCCTGTAAAGATTTCCTACTTATATTTTAAGAAAATGCTGATTGGCCAGTAATCAGGCAGGGAGTATAGATGGGGCAACCAGACAGGAAGTAGAGACAGGGCAATGAAAACAGAAGAATTCTGGGAAGAGGGAAAAATCAGTCTGCAGTCATTCTCCAGACACAGAGAAAACAAGATGTGACTGCCTCACTAATAAAAGGTACCAAGCCACGTGGATATCAAAGACAAGAATTATGGGTTATATAAGTTATAAGAGTTAATAAGAAGCATGAGCTAATAGGCCAACCAGTTTATAATTACTGTAGGCCACTATGTGTTTCTTTGGGACTGACGGCTGCAGGACTGGGTGGTACAGAAATTCTGTGTCAGCAGGTTTTGGTCACCACAACCAGGTGAGTGATACTTCATACCTATCTTCCCACTCTGGAAAGTGTTGTGGCTCTGGCTGTTGAAGCTGCCTGGGATTATTTAAACTGCTTTCCTTTGCTGGCATCTTACATGAATGCTAAACTTCAGGAAAGTAGATTTCAGTTCAGATCCAGGTTAAGTGATCTGAATATTGTGTCCTAAGTATGTGATGTCTTCAGCAATATGGCCCAACCCTCAATTCTGTACAACCAAGTGTTACATCTATGATCAATATTGTTTGGGAAGGTGATTTTCCTAAAATACTACCACTAGGCAAAGAACAGGCAACTATGGTATTCACAGAAGGGTTATTTGCCTTCCCAGGGATGATCCTCCTCATTGGTTGTCCAATGAACTATAGACTCAGTATTTTCTCTATCTATCTATCTATCTATCTATCTATCTATCTATCTATCTATCTATCATTTATCTGTCTCCTTATGTGCAAACACACATATGTAAAAAATATAACTAAAATGGCTATCAATTTAAGTGAGCATAGAAGAGGGTGAAAATAGATAGCTGGGACAAATTGGCAAAGGAAAGGGAAGAGAGAAGGGACATAATTCTATTCTAGTTAAAAATATTATAAAGAAATTTTAGGTTTCCTTCACAGCAACAGGAACTAGAGAACACAAAGGGAGAGACTAGATGAGGAAAGATTATCAGTAGGTGCACTATTAAGCTGTTACTATGAATACTGAAGGCTGATTTTCTAGTATTCCCCTTAGTTACAGAGAATACATCCTTCCACAGTCTGAGAGAGATTCTGGCTAGAATATTGAACAAGAATTACTCTGGGACCTTTTCCCAATACTTCTGGGCTGAATTTATGCACGGGTTACTAGAACTTCCATGCTCTTCAAGAGTCCTTTGCTAGAAAGCAGAACAATTCTGCTAGGTGTCCTTTGAGATGGAATGTTGTCACACTCTATGGCATTCTGAACTGCAGTGATTTTCAGGGGTTGGTTGTCCCTACTGTCAGCTAAGGCCAGACCATCTAGTGTCATGGAAATATTCGAATCTTCTATATACAGAGTCTTGCTTTCATATTGTAAGACCAATACTTCTGCTTTTTAAAGGATCATATAGCTAGAATAGATCTATATTTTCCATTTCCAAAATTCCCTAAAGTCATTAATCTTTATGTTCACTTCAATGAGTATTGATGTTTTTTTTTAAATCACAAGCTAAAAGAAAAGTTTACACTTGACTTCATATGTTCTAAAGTACAGCATATGCCCCCAAGCCTAATGACCAGTCTAAAGGACATGTGCTAGACAATTGGTTTACATGATGTGGCTCTTAGGTTACCTCAAAGAGAATTTAGAGAAATATTAACTGCATTAGCATCTCCTAGGATAAGTTTTTAATTGTCTAAACTCTGGAAGTTCAGAAATGATTACAGAAAATTCTTTTTACACTGGAATCTCATATATACATACACTTCTTTAAGTATTTTTCTTAATTCGGCAGCAGAATAGAATTTTAGGTTTTGTCTCCTGTATATGAGACAGAAAAATAAAACATGAGACTATTGATTTTGATTATATGTGTGCAGTGTTGATTAAACATTGATCATTGACAATATTTATATGATGAGGATTGTCAGCGTAACCAAGCTTAATTGAATCATTGTGTCTGTTATGGGCATTAAGGATGGTAAGGCTGACTATATTGTTTAGGTAAATGGAGGCTCCAAACATTTGAATGCTTTATTTCAGTTCAGCAGGCAAAGCTTTGCTTGAGCTGAGCTGAGAGTCTTATTTAATGCCCTGATATTGCTGGGACACTAGCTGTCTGGAAAACTGGTATGGTAAATGGCTCATAGGCTTGTTGTTTCACCTTTAGCAAGAGATAACAACTGTATATGTTTTTAGAATAGTCTTTTCTTGGACAGACTATAGCTTTATTTTGAGACATTTTTAAAAAGTACTTCATCTTTTTGATATCTATACACAGCTACCTGAGTTAGAGAAGATGACAACATGTATACTCAAGATTTCTATTCTCCTTAGCTGCTATCACTGACTAATTTCATGTAGTATTTCTACAAATACTGTATAACTAGAAACATGCCATTTTAAAGCATGGTAGACAAATAACTCTCCTGTGACTTGGAAATTTTCTTCCCTTAAATGTCCTCATCACATCATTTTATCATTTTGTTTCTTAGGACCCCAAAAAATTGCTAATAATTAGAATAAGAACTTTATAAACATAGGATTCTGAGAGATCTTATGTTTTTATTTTATAGTTGGACTGTAATATATTAAGATGGAATTGGTTAACTTCTCATACCTCTGCTTTTAATAAGCTCTCATTCCAAAAGGGCATCTTGATAATAGCAGTGTGATGGCAATAGGAAAAGCTAATGATTTTGACGCCTTTTACTTTAGAACCATTACTTGTAATGGATCAGAAAGCAAAAACCTGGAATTTATGTCATAAATGCTCACTGTGTACATGTCTACAGAAAGTTATGGGGACATTGCTTCATACAGGTAGACATAAACAATAATTATAAGATTATTAATAATAAACATATTGAGATAGCATGACAATAAGAGGCAATATTTGAGACTCATTGTAGCAGCCCTACAAAAACACTTAGTGTAAGGACTCATTAAATACATATTTTAAGGCAAAGAAGGGTCTAATACATTTCAAAACTGCTTCTGTTCAAAATAATAATTTAAAACATGCACAACAGTAACAGTCCTGACCCTCTAGAAGCCCAAATTAGGCATTGCAAGAGGAACCAGAGCCATCTGAGAACTTCAGTAACCATTCCCAACCCATGCAGTGCATCTGGGACTTCCTTCATTCAGACCCAGAAACTTCATGAAGCCTGGCCTAACACCTTCTTTGAACAAATACGCCTCTGCACCAATCAAGGCCCACAATACCTTCATTATTTGGTACTATTGGTCTTGTGTCTCAATATGTGGATATGTTGTAGATATAATTAAGCCTGAAATGAATATGGCTTCTCTGAACTTCTCTGATGGGACTCAAAACTACCACAGAGATAGCATTAACCAAAAAAGCATGGGATAAAACTGAACTCTCTGATCATGACGAACAATGAGGGCTGATGAGACGCCAAGGACAATGGCACGCAGTTTTGATCCTACACAATCTGCTGGCTTGGTGGGAGCCTAGCCAGTTTGGATGTTCACCTTCCTAGATATGGACGGAGGGGGGAGGACCTAGGACTTACCACAGGGCGGGGAACCCTGACTGCTCTTTGGACTGGAGAGGGAGGGGGAGAGGAGTGGGGGGAAGGGGAGAGGGGTGGGAGGAGGGGGAGAAGAGTGGGAGGAGGGGGAGGGAGAGGGGAGGCTGGGAGGAGGTGGAAATTTGTTTTTTTTCTTTATTCTTCTTTTATCAATAAAAAAAAAAGAAGAAAACAAAAAAAAAAGAATGTATGCACAGACATAGAACACTTCAAATCTTACTCTATTCTCTACCTGCTTACTGCAGTGGCTCTGAACACAATGATTGGGATCATTAAGGGCAGCAGTACTACAAGGGTATTGTTGAGGAAGGAAGACACCCTCTGAGGGACTCTCTGCATCACTCTACATGGCAAAGTGTCATGGGAATATTGAGTGACTGGACCTCACGAATGCCTGCAAGGTAGTAGAGTTGGGCAGCGAGATCTATTGGATGGCATGCTCGTTTCACCGCAGGCAAGGGAGAATGGTGCTTAATTTCTGGTGATAGAGGTGGAGAACATTGGTTCCTAGGGCAGCCAAAAGGACAGGAGCCTTCCCTGAGCTGCTGTGGGCCTTCTTTCTATGTCAGAAAGACAATGGGATCTAAAATTCAAACTGGACCAGGATGTAGACATGGGGTTCGAAGGTCTTTCATCTGCAGACAAATGTGCATGACATTAGGGAGGTCCTGGGAGAAGAAGAAACAGACAACAACAACAGCGAAATTGAGAACCACAATGTCCAGAGGTTTGATGAAATTTTGGAAGCCAGTGAGATCATGGTGGCTTGTATGACCTAGTCATTGAGATTTCTGCAGGGAAGTTCTTCCTAGCTTAGAAGTTGATGAATAGACAATATAACCTAGCTAGGGAAATGTGGCACCTATCCCACGCACATGCTAGAGAATATGATCAAGAAGCCACCCCACACTGTGCTGAGGGCAGTGACAGAACCAACATAGTCATAGAGAGAGAAGACTACATTATTTGTCATGAGAAACAAAGGGACGAGAGACTACCTTCTGATGGCTGTTTGCACTAAGCACATGAATGCCTGTGAACTGCCTCTACCACATGGAGGAACTCTGCTACCTTGTTTCCATGCCTAACAACCCCAGATATGTCTCTAAGGTGAGTACTATGAAGATCACTTTCAAACATTGCAATGAGACCATTATAGTGTGAACTAAGTTTGGCAGGAGAGCCCATCAGGTTACCAGATACTGTCCACATGCTTTCATCATCGCTGTGACGTGTCATCCCCAGACAGCTAACCAAGAGTGTGTGTACTGTGACATCTTTCTTGTGTGTGTTGTGTAAGGGTGCAATCCAGGATGCCTAAGTTGAGGTTTTAGACTTTCATATAAGCTTAGCTGTTGGAAAAAATGTTGGCAAAGCTTGAGTCTTCTTTAAAAGGGAAGTTGTGGTATCTGAACAACAGAGTAGCACCTTGACTTTAGCTTCCCCAATACCATACATTGTTGTACTTGTACAGTGATGGCCTCCTAACAGTCTCTCTTCCATGACTCCCCATCTCATAATTCATGCCAGCAATTCTTGTAAAGCTTCCTCTGTGCCATAGTGTGTCATTGGCGGGCTGAAACAGCAGAGAAAATTAATACCATTGAAACATGGAGAAGAGTCCTGCTGTCCCCTGTAGGACCCTACATGATCTAGGGATGAAAGATGAAGCAGGACCCAAATAGGAAAGAATATACCTTCTTTTCTGTAGCTCATGGAACGTTCTCGAAAATTGACCACATACTCGGAAACAAAGGAAACCTCCACAGATACAAAAAAATATCAGTGTCCACCCGTGTCTTATCAGATCACCATGGATTAAAGCTAGAAGGCAACAACAATGCTACCCCCAGAAAGCCGACAATCATATGGAAACTGAACAGTCAACTACTGAACCACACCTGGGTCAAGGAAGAAATTTAGAAAGAAATTAAAGTATTCCTTGAATTTAATGAAAATAAAGAGACAACATACTCAAACCTATGGGACACGATGAAAGCAGTGCTAAGAGGAAAGTTCATAGCACTAAGTGCCCACTTAAAGAAAACGGAGAAAGCATACATTGGGGACTTAACAGCACACCTGAAAGCTCTAGAAAAAAAAAAGAAGCAGATGTGCCCAGGAGGAGTAGAAGACTAGAAATAATCAAACTGAGGGCTGAAGTCAACAAAATAGAATCACAGAAAACAGTCCAAAGAATCAATGAAACAAAAAGCTGGTTCTTGGAGAAAATCAACAAGATCGACAAACCCCTATCCAAACTAATTAAATGACAGAAAGAGAACACTCAAATAAATAAGATCAGAAATGAAAAGGGGGACATAACCACAGACACAGAGGAAATTCAGAGAATCATTAGATCTTACTACAAAAGCCTGTATGCCACAAAACTGGAAAATGCAAAAGAAATGGACACTTTTTTAGATAAGTACCATATACCAAAGTTAGACAGGACCAGGTGAACGATCTAAATAGACCTGTTAGTCGCGAAGAATTAGAAATTGTTATAAAAAACCTCCCTACCAAAAAAAGCCCAGGTCCAGACTGTTTCACTACAGAATTCTACCAGAACTTCCAAGAAGACCTAATACCTGTACTTAATGTATTTCACAATATAGAAACAGAAAAGTCATTGCCAAATTCCTTTTATGAAGCTACAGTTATCCTGATACCAAAACCACACAAAGACTCAACCAAAAAAGAGAATTACAGGCCAATCTCACTCATGAACATCGACGCAAAAATTCTCAATAAAATACTGGCAAACAGAATCCAAGAACACATTAGAAAAATTATCCATTATGATCAAGTAGGCTTTATCCCAGAGATGCAGGGCTGGTTCAACATACTCAAATCTATCAATGTAATCTACCATACAAATGAACTGAAAGAAAAAACCATATGATCATTTCATTAGATGCTGAAAAAGCATTCGACAAATTCAACACCCCTTTATGATAAAGGTCTTGGAGAGATTAGGGATACAAGGGTCATACCTAAATATAATAAAAGCTATCTACAGCAAGCCAACAGCTAACATCAAATTAAACGGAGAAAAACTCAAAGCCATCCCACTAAACTCAGGAACACGACAAGGCTGTCCACTCTCTCCATACCTCTTCAATATAGTGCTTAAAGTTCTAGCAATAGCAATAAGACAACATAAGAGATCAAGGGAATTCGTATTGGAAAGGAAGAAGTTAAGCTTTCATTATTTGCAGATGATATGATAATATACATAAGCTACCCCCAAAACTCCACCAAAGAACTTTTACAGCTGATAAACACCTTTAGTAATGTGGCAGGATACAAGATCAACTCCAAAAAATAGTTGCCTTCCTATACACTAAGGATAAGGAAGCAGAGAGGGAAATCAGAGAAGCATCACCTTTCACGATAGCCACAAATAACATAAAATATCTTGGGGTAACCCTGACCAAGGAAGTGATAGATCTATTTGACAAGAACTTTAAGTCTTTGAAGAAAGAAATTGAAGAGGACACCAGAAAATGGAAGGATCTCCATTGTTCTTGGATTGGGAGGATCAACATAGTAAAAATGGCAATTCTACCAAAAGCAATCTACAGATTCAATGCAATCCCCATCAAAATTCTTCACAGATCTGGAGAGGACAATAATCAACTTTATATGGAAGAACAAAAAAACCCAGGATAGCCAGAACAATCTTATACAATAAAGGATTGTCTGGAGGCATTACCATCCCTGACTTCAAACTCTATTACAGAGCTACAGTATTGAAAACAGCTTGGTATTGGCATAAAAACAGAGAGGTTGACCAACGGAATCTAATAGAAGACCCGGACTTTAACCCACAAACCTATGAACACCTGATTTTCGATAAAGGAGCTAAAAGTATACAATAAAAAAAAAGAGCATCTTCAACAAATTGTGCTGGCAAACCTGGATGTCAATCTGTAGAAGAATGAAAATAGATCCATATCTATCACCATGCACAAAACTTAAGTCTAAATGGATTAAAGACCCCAATATTAGTCTGAACACACTGAACTTGATAGAAGAGAAAGTGGGAAGTACTCTGCAACACATGGGCACAGGGACCACTTCCTAGGTATAACCCCAGCAGCACAGACATTAAGGGCCTCATTGAATAAATGGGACCTCCTGAGACTGAGAAGCTTCTGTAAAACAAAGGACACTGTCACTAAGACACAAAGGCAACCCACTGACTGGGAGAAGATCATCACCAACCCTGCAACTGACAAAGGTCTGATCTCCAAAATATATAAAGAACTCAAGAAACTAGACTATAAAAGGCTAATCAACCCAATTATTAAATGGGGCACTGAGCTGAGCAGAGAATTCTCAACAGAAGAAGTTCAAATGGCCAAAAGACACTTAAGGTCATGCTCAACTTCCTTAGCGATCAGGGAAATGCAAATCAAGACAACTTTAAGATACCATCTTACACCTGTCAGAATGGCTAAAATCAGAAACACCAATGATAGCCTTTGTTGAAGAGGTTGTGGGGTAACGGGTACACTCATCCATTGCTGGTGGGGATGCAAACTTGTGCAACCACTTTGGAAAGCAGTGTGGTGGTTTCTCAGGAAATTCAGGATCAACCTACCCCTGGACCCAGCAATACCACTCTTGGGAATATACCCAAGAGATTCCCTATCACACACCAAAAGTATATGCTCAACTATGTTAATAGCAGCATTGTTTGTAATAGCCAGAGCCTGGAAACAACCTAGATGCCCTTCAATAGAAGAATGGATCAAGAAAGTATGGAATATATACATATTAGAGTACTACTCAGCAGTAAAAAACAATGACTTCTTGAATTTTGCATGCAAATGGACGGAAATAGAAATCACTATCCTGAGTGAGAAAAGCCAGACCCAAAAAGAGGAACATGGGATGGACTCACTCATATTTGGACTCACTCATATGAGGACTACTGAGAACTGGGTTTTGATCCTACTGCACATACTGGCTTTCTGGGAGCCTAGGCAGTTTGGATGCTCACCTTACTAGACCTGGATGGAGGTGGGTGGTCCTTGGACTTCCCACAGGGCAGGAAACCCTGATTGCTGTTCGGGCTGATGAGGGAGGGGGATTTGATTGTGGGAGGGGAAGGGAAATGGGAGGCTGTGGCGGGGAGGAGGCAGAAATCTTAAATAAATAAATAAATAAATAAATAAATAAATAAATAAATAAATAAAAAGAAAGATGAAGCAGGATTAGAAACCATCTGAGTTTATCACCAGAGGACAGCAACATCTCTATGCACTTTCTGTAGAAAGTGTTGTGTAGCGAACTCTTGAGTTTATGGCCTGGAATTAGGAGATAGTGAGAGTTTAGGGCATGAGGCTGTAGTGCCAGTGCAGATTATTGTTGGCCCTGGCCCTGACTTGCTTCCCCAACAGCCTGAGTCTTCTGCATTCCTCCTCATACACTCTGCTCAGCTGTCACTGCAAATAAACCCTCTACCCTTCACTTTCCATTCTCCTCCTGCTCCAGCTTGCTGTAGGCCCGTTGCTATAGTGCCCACCTGTATGTCAGTAAACAGCAGCTAGGGCAAAAAAAAAAATATTTGAAACGTAAACACTAGGTTGTTTGGCATTAGCATATTGAAGAAAACATCTCCCTTTAAATGAAGCTCATTGTGCAAATACATTATTTATTTTAGAGGCATCAAAGATTAGGAAAACTGAAAATAAATGACAGCATGCACAAAAGAAAAAATTTATAAAATTCAAGAAATAAGTCTGAAACGCCTTGTATTAATACCAGGGATTGAAAATTTAGAAAATTTTCTTTCATTTTTTTTCTACCCCTGCATATTACAACTCAGAGCCCTGCACTACAACAGACTTGACTATATTTACCCATTTTAATGCTAATACCTATAAAAAAATAATTCATGTGAGATTGATTTTACTTTTCTTCAGGCTAGCAACAAAATTAATGTATTTTTGTATTCATCTGCTCTGAAGATATAAGCACAATGGGAGATTTCAGGACATAATATACATGCTTTCTCCAACAAAGGCCACTTACCTTTTTGAAATGAAGCCTGACTTTACTCATATTTCCTGATCTTAGTCAAACACACTGAGAAAAAAAGAAAACATTAATTCATCGAAAAAGATTTATGATTATGAGAGACAACCATAGAGCAATAAATGGCAAGAAAATAAAATCTATTTACAATGCTAGGGTTGAAACATCTAAGTGGTAAGAACATTTTATAAACTTTTGGCGATAGATTATGTCCAAAATGAAAAGTTATGCAATGTCTCAGTCTAGCAATAGCATAATAGAATGGGGGTCAATTTCATTGCTGTTGGAATTATACTTGGGAGAGAAGAGAGATTTAGCTGTATATAGTGACTATGGAGAATTCTGACTGATGAATAAATCTCCCCGAATACTGCAGCTGTACACTCCATATGATAGCATAAAGTATTAATATACCTGTTTAGAAACTGAGAGACAGCAGTCATTATCACTAATTACATTAGAAAAAAACAATGGTTCTGGAATCACAAAGATTTAAATGAGCAAAACATCAATAAGAAATAATATATAGTGTGATCATAAGATTATAACCACACGTGAGATAGAAGGAACTATATATATATGGGAGAAGTACAATCAGAAATATAGCTTTAAAATGTTTTTTGATGGTAAGATCCTTTTGCTAAAGACAGCTTGTCATACTTAGGGTTTCTATTGCTGTGAAGAGACACTATGACTATGGAAATTCTCATAAAGGAAAACATTCCATTAGAGCTGGCTTATAGCTTCAGAGGTTCAGTCCATTATCACCATGGTGGGGAACATGGCAGCATGCAGACAAACAAGATGCTGGCTACATCTTGATCAGAAGGCAACAGGAAGTGAGGTGAGTGTCACACAAGCAAAGTTTGAGGAAAAAGGATCACAAAGCCCAACCCCACAGCATCATACTTCCTCTAACAAGCCAATACTTTCTTCAACAATGCCACACTTCTTAATAGTGCCACTTCCTTTGGAGCTATTTTCTTTTAAATCACTACACAGCACATACTTGAGTCATAATCATATAGAAATCAAGGTGGTACCCACTTAGGGGATTCATTCCCGCTGGCTAGTTTTCATACACGCTGGAGTATGAACACTACTAGAAGAGAAATGTAATCATCAGTCTTAACTATTTCTAAACCCTGCAAGCAACAGCAACAACTAGCTTGACAAAACATGTCCTCTGGTGCAATAGTGGAAAGAATGTCTACTCCAAATTGAAATTATAATCTCACACTGACATTGCGGCCAAAAACCTGTGACTAGATAGGCCATTAGCTCTAGGGGAAAAGCTAGGGCTAGTTTACTGTTAAATGAACATAATAGTAAACCAACTTCTAATGGCTTAATATTATACCTTTATCAAAGAAGTTTTCCTTTTCATCGTATGGTGATTAACAGAATGATCCATAAATTATCAAGGTATTGGGAGATTAAGATACTACAGTGCTCTTTGCCCTAAACAGGACTTGTATATCATATCTTCTTATCCTCTTAAGGTTCAAGAATAATTGCAGAAAGTAAATGGAAGGAGTGTAAGAACTCCAGTCTCTGGATGAGTACAAGGCAAGAATATTTTCCAGGTGCTAGAGGGTAGTCACATATATGAATTGAAAGCAATTTAGAAAGCATGCAGAAAATTATGACATTTTTGCAACCTAAATCTAGACAAAATCTCAACATGAAGTATGAAGATGGGCATAAGTCCCACCCATAGGTAAGGGCCTATTGACAACTCCAGAGCTGAGAGAAAGAGGTAAAGTCAATTTTCTCTAAGGGTGTGGCCCTTTGGTTCTCTATTCTCCAGTGGGAGTGCCTATCTCCTGTACTGCCTGCCTCTGCCTTCCAAGTGCTGGGATTAAAGGTTGTGCCACCGCATTTTGAACTCACAGAGGTTTGCCTGCTTCTGCCTCCCAAATGTTGGAACTGGTGTATGTAATTTTACTGTGTTAAAGTTAAAACCTTCCTTTCTATTTAACCAGAAAAGAGGATGTGATGTAGACTCTCCCTTTGTATGCTGTGAATACCACTGGCTAATAAAGGAACTGGCTTGGCCTGATAGGGTAGAACAGAGATAGGTGGTAGGGGGAAAGGAACTAAGCTGAATGCTGGGAGAAAGGAGACAGGGTTAGAGAGAAGCCATGGATCTGCCACTGGAGACAGACTTTGTTTGTCTGCCATGACCTTATGTAGATGTACATATTAGTGGAAATAGGTTAAATTAAGATGTAAGAGTTAGCCAATAAGAAGCTACAGCTAACGGGCCAAGCAGTGATTCAATTAATACAGTTTCTGTGTGGTTATTTTGGGTCTGAGCTGCCGGGCAGTCGGGAAACAAACAAGTGGCCTCCTACTATACAACACTTCACAGGTAACATCAAAATATTTTTGGGTTTTATAAAAAAAAAAACACTAAATTGGGTTAGTAGGTAAAGAGGTGGAAATGAGAGGATTTAAATATGATACATGTATGCAATTTAAAATGGTCCAAAAAAGTGGAGAAAAGTAAAAACTATAGAAATATATCATGCAATTAAAATATTTGCATGAATTTCATGTATTTATGTTTCACAAATGAAACATGCATCCTCCCACTTCACACTCTCCTCAGTCTCTATGAAGTATAAGTGAATGGCCTCAGAGTAGAGGATCGATTTTGGAGAATAGAAAATGGGACAGGACTTTTTGTGATCTATGCAAGTTTTTTTTTTTAACATTCTCCTCATGAAACTTCTGACGTCACAAATATTTAAAATCTTCAAAATATGAAAACAAGTTGACCTAAATTATATTATTACTTGTGTGTTCTTAAGTGCTATGAATTATTATGGATATCCAACACTATGCTACAATATAAACTTGTTTCTGGTAACATAATTAACTGGAGAAATGGCAGAGGTTACTCAATGTATTGAATTTTAGCCAGGTTTGAATTTTAACCAGACATGCAGTGGAAGCAGCTGTTTTATTATAAAACATATCTAATTTACTTTTATTCTTTTCTATTTCATGGAATTTCTAGTTTCAAATATGGAGTAGGTAATTTAGTAAGTAATATAAATTTAAAAATGGAACTTTTATGGGCTGATTATAACATTAATGTATTAAAAATTTGAGGCTTTACAAATATAAATGGGTTGGGGTATGGTTGAGGGGGCAGAAAGCAAAGTGTTCCCCCAGGATCTGCTTCGTCCCACAGGATTGGAGGCAGAGAGAGAGACTAGGCCAAAACAGGTGATTTGCTCAGAGTGGGGCTGAGACTAGGGAACTGGATTTGTAGGAGAGGAAAAAGAGCTAAAGATCTGCAGTTAGCCTGCCTGATCCTTGCTAGAGTAGCCTGGCGGTTCCCAGGGAATGACTCTTAAATCAACAGATTTCTCGAAAGAGAAGTAGCATAGTAAAGGGAGAACCTTGCAAAGCTTCACTGAATATTTGTTGTCATTGCCAGAAACAAACTACATGAGGTTAGGGTGAGTGTCAGAATGGGTTATTGCTAATTACTTAAAAAACAGTGCTAGCAGGAATACTGAGTGATACATCTAAAGATGCTTTGTTTTGAGCAGATCACAAAGATCAAGGCACAGGGCAAACTTGACTCTGCTGTAATATTTTTACTAAAAATATAAAATTGAAGATGGCTTACTCTCATCATTTCTATAACGGAGCAAAGAATATCAGTTTGGTTTAGTCTGTCCTTTCAGACAGGATAGAATATAACTACTCTGTTTATAACATATATGCTCTGAATTTGCATTTTAAGTAATGAGTAATGACATCTCTTTATTTTTTATCTTATACTTAAAAATGAATACCCAAACCATTTTTAGAGATTACTAGAGTTATCTTTAGTGGGTAACATCACTTTGTGATGCAGAACACAGCAATTTTAAATTTATTTATAATTTTGTGTCTATCTAGCTGTTTAGGAATTTATAAAATAATTCAATAAAGGGTAAAATGGATTTTCGGGTATAGGTAAAATAGATTTGAAAATAAAATTGCTACAGATGGATCTCAAAGTCACTCTACTAATTTCAAGATCCAGAAAAAAATGCATCAGAATTTTGTTCCCTGGATTCAGACACCATTTGAGAATATTTTAAGTTTTACTATCCACTTTGTCTCTAAATATAGAAACATGAGTTCTGGAAAAAGTCCTTACAGGTAATTATTTTTCTAAGCACACTGTTTGTATTGCTGTGTGTATAAGATGGGTGAGTTTGAATGTGTGATAGTTTCTATATTGAAACTTCTATTGTGAGACGGTTGTAAAATAAATCAGGAAAAAAACACTCTAGTCTCTGATTACCTGACTAATTCAATCCTAAAATTTAAAGAACATTTTAGTTTATTTTCTCTTGATAAAGCAAAGTAACAGGATGGACAGTTGTTGGGCAGCTTGGTCTTCCTCGAAGACTCCTAATGATACACGCAGGGGCTGTCTCTGAGTGTGTTGGCTACTTTTGAGACCAATTCCTCTTGCCAGATTGTCTCATCCAGTCTTAATAAAAGAGAAGGTACATAGTCTCACTGCAACTTGATGCAACATGACTGACTTGATATTAATGGGAGGCCAGCTATATCTGGGAAAACAGTGAAAGAGTGGGTATGCGTGGGGTGGGGATGGGTGGGGAGGAACCGAAGGAGAGTAAGAGAAAACTTTGATTGGGATGCAAACAAACAAACAAACATAGTATGCTTATTACATAACTTCTCATGAGCTGTAGCTCTTAATAAGTGGATAGCATTTCTTATTTTGTACTTATTGAAGTTTTCAAGTCTGAAGTATCTTGTATTGTTTTATCTTTTGATCATTTATTATTATTTAACTTAGTGTTTATGTGATTTTCTATTTATATCAAGAATGTTAGAAATGATGATTCTCATGTTTTTTGTCACTCACAGTATTTCTATTATGTTATTAAATAACTTGCATGCTATTTGTGCAGAGTTATCCCTGGCAGTATTTAGGATATGTTGGAAAAGACTTAAATTTCAAAGAGGTAGATTTGTGTCAACAAATACACAGATGAATTGTTTAAACTTTATGTTTGGAGAAAGGTCCATATCCACTTAATATGTAGAATATTTTAGGTCAAGAAATACATTATTTTCCAGAAAGGTAAATCAGCAGAAGTACAAAAAGACTGCAAGCAGGCCGTATACTAACGTTGGCTTCTTAGTTTCAGCATCCAACACCTGAATCTTCCAGATTTCTTAGTGCTTGAGATGTAGTTAAAGAGTAACTGCTGAGTATACATGGGACACTGGGATTAACCCCAAGCACTACATAAAGCATGCAGGATAGTGCACACCACTAATCTTAGCACTCTGGAGGTAGAGGCATGAAAATTAGTTCAAATTCATCCACCACTAGACAGCAATTTGAAACCATCCTTAAATAATAAGAACTCGTCTCATGAAAACAAAAACGATTTCAAAGAAAGTGAACCCAAGAAATCAAGTTCCAGTGTATACAAGTATTCTCTTACATTACATTAATAGCATAACCTCAACTATATAATACACTTATTAATACAGAACTAAAACACTATAAAAAACAATGCTATATTTACCATATTTCTGATCTGAGCAAGAAAGTTTCTAATTTCTTACTAATGCATGATGTTACCTGTTGACTCCTCAGGTTTTTGTTTATTGGATAGAAAGAGTATTCTGATATTACTCATTTGTGTGGGTTTTCTTTTTGGCCATAATTTGGCATTGGATTTTGTTAAATGCCTTTTCTACATCTATTGTTATAATCATGTGATACCTTTTTTTTTCTTTAGCCTGTCTTTATTGACTTAATGGTTTCTATTCACTCATCATTGAATGGTGCACGTGCCTTGCCTACGTAGGACAAATTCCATTTGTTCTTGGTGAATAATTCTCTTTATTGATTGTTGGATTCAATTGTGTTGAGGATTTTTACATCTGTATTCATGAAAGACACGGCTGTCTAGTTTTCCTTTTATATTACGTCTTTTGTCAGATTTAGGTCTTAAGGTGATGTTTGATGGCTGCAAAATTGACTTCAGAAACCTTTTGTGTGTTTATATTTTCTCAAAGATTGTAGATAATTTTTATTGTGGCATCCATGATGTTTGTAGAATTTACCAGTGAGCCCTTTCAATTTAAAAAGTTATTTGTTTGTGATTTACTTTCTTGAATAGATATATGCCTTGAATATTTATAGAAATAACATGTTTTTTAGACAATGAGCCGGAATAGAATAAGAAACATTTTTTTCACAAATAAAGTCACTTGAATATCAACAAAAATCAACCATTCTAAAGAAAAACCTGATATCTAAAGAAAAACCTGATATATATACATACATATATAAAATATGTAATATCAAATGCAAAACTACTTAGAAAAAACAAACTACTATCAGAACATATTATACAAAAGGGCATACATTTCAAGAAATAAAGTCTGAAATTATTGTTTTTCTACTAATATGAGCTAAATAAACCTCAATTAAATAACAGAAGAGTTAGAATACCAATGGAAGTTGTAAAGTCAGTAACCTAATTTTAGGTTAGTTATTGAATGAATTGACAGGAAAGCAGGGTAAAGGAAAATCAGTGACAATTAGAAGATATTTGAACTCAAAGTATACTTTGTAGATGGAGCCAAGACCAGTGGACCTTTCGAGTACCTTCCCATACTCTGGTAAAAGTGTAATTACATAATATTAACTCTTGATAATTGCACAGGTTTGGAAAAGCATCTGAAAGAATAATGAAAACAGAAGATCTTATATTGACAAGATACCCTGTGTTGGCACTAAGTAGCACTTTCAGGGGTCACGAGGTGACTGAGAAAACATGGTGGGAGGCCCCCAAGGCCCCACAAAGTCTACAGGCTTTTGATACTGCTGTTAGTTTCATGCTGGAACTAGTAGCAAGGTGAAGCTCGGCAGAAAATATATACATTGGTTGAATAATGTGGAAAAGTTACTACTCTTTGGCAGAGTTGTCTGTGTGGGGGCAAGAAATGCCAGGGTTGCAGGTTTTGTGAGTTATTACCCATCTATGGTAAAGTTTTTTTGAGGCATTTGCCAGAGACTGATCCATGTTACTGTAAGTAAGTCTTTATTCACGTTTCTGTACGCAGGCCTAGTAAACTCATGGGCCTATGAAACTCATCATGGGTAGAGCCTTTGATATGTGGTCAGTGCCACAACTGAAGAAGAATTTCTTCACATCTCTCCAGGAAAAGGAACATAGTTTCCCTGTCTGTCCTGATTTGGACAACCTTGTACTACTCTTCTTACAGGGGTTTGGCTTTCTTAAGTCTCAGGCTGGTTGCTTTTTTGTGACCTTAACTACTGATAAGAAGCAGCAGTAGCTTTGTAGACATAGATTTTTAAATTTTTTCTGTGCTGGCAATTTTACTTTTAAAACCTTTTTTTTTTTTTTTTGGTTTGTTTCCTGGTGTAGGAGGTCCTTCTGTATTTGTGTTGCTTTCAATGGTTATTAAAGAAACTGCCTTGGCTTAGTTGATAGGGCAGAACTCAGGTAGGTGGGAAAGACAGAATAAATTTTGGGAAGAAGAAAGCAGAGACAGACAGACTCCATGAAGCTCCTACCTGAGACTGACGCTGGTTAGAATCTTTCCCAGTAAGCCACGACCTCATGGTGAACACAGATTGGTAGAAACAGGTTAGATCAGGATGTGAGATTTGGCCAAGAAGAAGCCTGATATAATGGGCCAGATAGTAATTTAATTAATACAATTTCCTTACATTTATTTTGGGGGTTAAGCTAGCTGGGACAGCCCACTGCTCCTCCTACTACAGTTTTTAGTTTTTCAAGACAGAGTTTCTTTGTAGTTTTGGAACCTGTCCTGGACCAGCTGTTGTAGGCTGGGCTGGCCTTGAACTCTCAGAGATCTGTGTGTCTCTGACCCCAAATACTGGGATTAAAGGAGTGTGTCACCAACACTTGGCTTACTTTTAAACTTTTAAGGCCTAACTTTTAAGTCCTAAATAGAATCTGACATTTTCTTTTCTTTTTTTTCCCCAATGGAAAATTTCAACCTGGTGACTGTTTTGTGCAATAGGATTGTTGTTTCTACTTGCATAAAATTATTGAGATTTTGCTTCTACTAGTATATCTACTGGTATTATTCTTTACAACTTTATCTCCACCAAAAGGTGAGGAAAACATTTTTACTATAACTGAAATCTGTACTTTTCCAATGCCATACTGTAAATAGCAAAACTTGTAAATATGGACCCCTGTAATATCACAATTATTATCTTTCAGATTTAATATTTTATTTTTTTAATTTATTGCTTATTAGTAATGTATAAGGCTAAATGGATTTCATAATGTAAAAAGATATCACAAATTATAAAAGCATGTATTGGACAAAATATCACAGTATTAAAAACTGTTTGTATTTTCTACTGATTCATGTACTTATATTGAAATTGGATTTCTTTGTAGCATTTCAAACCACGAGGAAAAGACTTTCTTAGACACTTGAGCAATTAATTTTTGGCACATCACTTACTTAATTCTGATGTATTGCATCATTTTCATTAAATTTCATTTCAACACTCTTCAATTTGCACATTTAATTTAATCAGTGTGAAAACTACTTGAGTGAAATTTATATATAAAAGAGACTATTGCTCTCTTGACTTCTAGTGAATAAAATAACAGTCTAGGGCACTTAGGAACAGCATTTTTTTCAAAGTTGTTATGAGAAATTGACAGAAAGCATTCCACACTTAACAAGTTGGGTCAAAAGTTAGAATCAAAATGACATTGAAAAATATAAATAAGCGCTGTTTATCCTGAATAAATTATGCACCCACATTATCTTTTGATTTTAAGTGTCAACAGTTGGATAGAGACATAGTAGTATAAAATCAGTATGGCCACTTACTTATTTTTTTTTTTTTTTGGTGATAGATGTTTGTCATTAATTTAACAGAAACTTATCAAGAGACTGTTATATGACAGGTGTTATTCAAAGAAATAAATAAATAAATTTAAAAAAAAAGAAAAAGAAAACAGAGAAAAACCCCAGCTTTGCAATGAGATCTTAAGTCAGTTAACTTAAGTGCATATGTCATCATGTGTTTTAGCAGTTGAAGGCAGATTCAAATGCTATTTGTTTCCTTGGAAATATATATCTCCAAGTAACTATATGTCAGTATCTATATCTGTTTATATATGCACACATATGTGCATATACAGGTACATATATGTATATACATTATACATATATGTAATAGATACACACAAAATACATATTTCATGAGTTAGCACCAATGCTGAGGTGGGCTATTTTTTGATGCAGTTGCTTTAAAGTTATTCTTGATCTTGTAAATAAACCCAATAAAAACTCATTGGTTCAATATGGTGGGCTCTAATGGAGTTATTACTTTGGATTGTAATACTTTTCTTTTATGGAATGACCAGATATATGTTGGTATTTTACCCTCTTCCCCACCCTCAAAAGTTTTTCTGATAACAAGAAGACAATTTAATTGTATTATAAGTTCAATCAGAAGGAATAAAATTTGGCTTTTTTTGGTTTTGTATCAATAATTTCAATTCTACTTTTATATTTAAGCTGATTTGATTCTTCTCTTGTGTGGTACATTTTAAGAAAATATTCTGAGACTTATCATGGAAAGTTTTCAAGACAATAATTTTTATTCAATTTTTTAGTAAACCCCACAGCACAGAGTTTTGTTCAGGATATATAGTTGGTTTATAAAAAAAATACATGTAACATCTGGAGCAATCCACCTTAAACTCCCTTAACTTCCCTATTTGTCAAGGAGAGCCCTGTAACACACCCTAGTCCTCATCGATGACAATGTAGCTACACTTGTGAAACTCTCCTTTCAGGGAAGCTCGTTAGAGACACAGTGTTTTTTACTAGGGACTTGAAATGGTTCAAAAGTTTGTATCTCCTTCAAAATTCATATATTAAAATTCTAATTCTTGTGGGATAGCATTAGAGTGGCAAACCTTTGGCAGTTAACCATGCCAGATATGTGAGTTTCTTGGTGAGTAGAATTACAGTATCCTGAGAAGAGATCAAAGAATTATTACCCTTTCTTCCAGGAAATAATACAGAGAGAAGTGGAGAAATTGGCAGTTGTAGTAATAGGAGTGGCGGGGCTGCGTCCCCAACACCTCGGCCGTCTGCCCGGCTAGCTTATGCCCCGAAATAATTACACAGACACTGTATTCATTTAAACACCGCTTGGCTCATTTCTACCTAGCCTCTTCTAGGCTAACTCTCGCACCTGGACTAGCCCATTTCTTATCATCTGTATAGCACCGGTCTTACCGGGAAGATTCTAGTCTAAGTCCATCCTGGGTCGGAGCTTCATTGCGTGTGTCTGCCCGGGAGCGGGGCATGGCGTCTCTCCTGAAGGCGTCTGCTCCCCAGAGGAGAGCTGTCGAGTCTGCCCTCACTTCCTCTTCCTCCCAGCGTTTTGTTCTGTTTACTCCTCCCACCTATCTCCTAACCAATGAGAGCCAAGCAGTTTCTTTTAATTTAACCAATGACCTTCCTCCATCAGGCAGTTTGCAGTCTCACTGGGGACTCTTATCAGAATTTGACCATTCCAATATGCTGATTTGGGGATTATAGGTCAAAACTTCATGGAATAAATTAATTTGTTTATAAACCATGTAGATTATAATACTTGTTATAGGACCCTGAGCTGACATAGGTGGAGCTGATGTTAATATCCTTCATCTAACACATAGCACCATTCATATCTGAATTAGAATAAGCACTGAGTTAATCAGGTTAGCTTTTTAATTTCTACTCTAGTAGAAATTAATCTACTATGGTAATATGATCTCCCTTTCTCCTTCTCTTTGTCTCAAGGTTAATTTTATGTAATTGCTCCTTCAATATGTATTCACAGCTCTAGAAAACATCAATATCTTAAAATATATGAAGTAAAATACAAATAAAAATTAAAAATTCCTCCATTACACATATATATGTAATGTATATATAAATTAAAAATGCCTCCATTGCACATATATATGCATTAAATTAATATTTTATTATATATATATGTTTCCAAATGGAATCCTATATCTCAAATAAAGAAAATAATGGCACAAGAAACAAAAAAGACCAATGTGACTGATGTGGAATGAAGAGGGTGGAGAATGATAAAAAATGCAATCAGATAAATAAGGGATGAAGGTTAGATATCTAATAGTTTTAAATTTTTCCCTGAATGAAAAGACATTCTGGAGCATTTCATGAAAGAATGATAAAATTTTCTTTAATGTTAATGGTAAAACAAAGAGAACATTCAATGAGTATGGATGGATACAAAATATGAAGGACTCCATTTTAGTAATCTATGAAAATATTGTGGCAGTAATAGGAGGGAGGGTACTTAAGTTGGGTGTGTTTGAAGACATTGCCATTAGGAAGAGGCTTCTTTCTATATTATGTTCTTTCTATATTATGTTTTAATGGTAGTCCAAGACTTTGACTCAAGTCATTTGACTCAAGAAGTTGTTATTTTTTTTTTTTTGCCATTAGGAAGAGGCTTCTTTCTATATTATGTTTTAATGGTAGTCCAAGACTTTGACTCAAGACATTTGACTCAAGAAGTTATTTTTTTTTAATGGAGAAAGACAAATTAGTGGCTGGTTGCATATATTGAGAAAGGTACATGAATTTGGAGATTTTGAATAGGTTCTCAAAATCAGGCAGATTTAGTGCTAGGGAATAAAATTTGGTGGTTGTCAAATTCAAGAAGATGTTTGAAATTTTGATGATGGGTGACATTATAAACATAATCAATTAGAAAAGAATAAAGATGTAAGGGACAAGCTGTGAAAATTCCAAGGTCCAAATCAGGAGCAGAAGGAGAGAGAGTACGAGCAAGGAACTCAGGACCGCGAGGGGTGCACCCACATACTGAGACAATGGGGATGTTCTATCAGGAACTCTCCAAGGCCAGCTGGCCTGGGTTTGAAAAAGCCTGGGATAAAACCGGACTAGCTGAACATAGCAGACAATGAGGACTACTGAGAACTCAAGAACAATGGCAATGGGTTTCTGATCTGGATATTCACCTTACTAGACCTGGATGGAGGTGGGTGGTCCTCGGACTTCCCACAACGCAGGGAACCCTCATTGCTCTTTGGGCTGACGAGGGAGGGGGACTTGATTGGGGGAGGGGGAGGGAAATGGGAGGCAGTGGCAGGGAGGAGACAGAAATCTTTAATAAATAAATAAATAAATAGAAAAAAATAAAAAAAGAAAAAGAATAGAAACTTTTAGAGTAAGATTAAAGATGGATTTATTGGGGAATAAACATCAAATACAGTGCTGTCAAGAATAAATATGAAGAAAAACTGTCTATGAATAAGTAGCCAACATTGTCAGATATCGCTGATTGTGTGTACTGATTGAAATTTCAGAATGGATTGCCATTGTAAAATGAACATCCTTTGTGATACTGGCAAGAAAGTGTAATGGCTTTGTATAATATCTAAGTTCAGATGATTTGAAGCGAGAATGTAAAAAAAGTGGGACCATAGACCAAGTACAGGTGTAAACTAAAGAATTACTTAAGCTTAAGAAGTGCTTGTATTAGATACCAGTGCAATGTATTTGATTTTGAGAAACATGGTTTAAAAGAGAGAGATGTCTAGGAAAAGAAATCAGAAACGGGATATTTCATAGGTGAGCAAGATAGTATATGATCCAATGTACAAGTGGTCAAATTGGCTTTTAATTAAAAGATTGTTTTTTAGTAATAGTACAAGAAGAGGGATTTCAAATAAGGAAAAGAATAGATGGATGTGTAAGTGTGCTGAGATAGATACTGAGCCATTCTGATCTAAATATCTGACAGACGCAAACTGATGGAAAATAGGATTTGTTTGGCTCACAGTTTAAGATTCTTAGCCTATGATCACTGAACTCTAATTGCTTGAGCCAAGCATTATGCCAGCAGATGCTTTGGGGAAATCTGTTCTTTTGGTCTTTGTGAAAAGCAGCAGAGTTAAGGGGACCTCAGAAAGAGGTAGGGGTGTAATACCATAACCACAGTGTTGCTTGATTCTTAATAGAATACTTCCAGCTCCTGTTGAAATATTTACAGGAAGAACACTTAAAAGAGAGGAGTATGAAGAGAGATTTTATTAATTAGGAAGGAGAAAAATCAGCAGTTTCTCCAGGATAGTGGGGAGCTGAATTGACTAAGGACAGGGTTAAATTGAAAATCAAGATTCATTTTGAGATAGATTATTTATAGAGTTTGGGATTAGTCAAATTCAGCTATGGTATGACTGCTAGAAGCATATACTAAATTTGGATTAGACACATAAGTGATGTTATGAGACACATGCTTATGAATAATCAGTAGAAAAGCTGTCTATAGGAGAGGGTAGTCTTTAGACCACGATGTAGGTCTGACTTCCATGAAATGAATGTAAAACAGAATAATTAGAATTGGTTGAATAGACAGCTAATGTGGAACTCCCAGAAGATACTGATTGCCAAGAGATGTGCTATCAAATCCTGGACAGAAATCTGCCAGGTCTATGTCTGTATCACGTGAAGTTATTAACTGGGTACCCTCTGAAGGAAGTGTGACTTTGGTATGAGTTTGGTAGGTTTCTGTAGCTGTTCCTGATGGGAATTTTGGTCACCTCTGTCCTCTGCAGTAGATTCTTTCCAAGGGTGATCTCACTTGTGTGAAATCATAGAGGGAATGTTGTATTTAAGTAGCTGTGAAGATTTTTATGGTATTAGTGTAGTGAAACAAAGAAATAATAGAATTGAAGTATTATGCAAGCTGTTTTTATGAGGAACCAGAATCCAAGCTGGCTGTGGAAATGAATACCTGAGGGGACTGTAGCTCTACCCTTGCAAGCTAGAAGCTGGTCTCTTTACGCTGACGCAATGTTCTTTAAATTTTCTAGGAAGTTTGTGTCTGTAATTGTAAAGGAGGTTTATTGCATTACACACTTACATGCACATGTACACACACAGACATAGGTAAACACAAACACACATACAGAGAGAGAGAGGGTGAGAGAGAGAGAGAGGGTGAGAGAGAGAGAGAGAGAGAGGGAGAGAGAGAGAGAGAGAGAGAGAGAGAGAGAGAGAGAGAGAGAGAGAGAGAGAGAGAGAGAGGAGAGAGAGAGAGAGAGAGAGAGAGAGAGAGAGAGAGAGAGAGAGAGAGAGAGAAAGGAGGGAGCAAGAGAGGAAGGGAGGGAGGGAAAGGTAAATTTTTTTTCAATTTAAACATTAACATGTGACTTACATGTAAAAAATATAATACCCATTTGTTGATCCTATGATAATATCAGGTCCCATGGTGCTTAAAATTTTAACCATAATGTGTTTGATTTTAATTTTATGTGTGTATTGCAGTGCCGATCCCAAATTCCATAAAGGATTTCATTAGCTACTCAAATGAAAAGGATAAATCAGCTGTGCTGCACTTGTCATATTGGGTGACGATGTAATTCCACACAGTAGTACCCATTGAAACACAAAGGAGCTGCTGGATTCTAGGGAATGAATGCTTCTTTTATCGACTTTTATCATGGTGTCAGAGAAGCCTCACTGTGAGGGCCTTCATGAGGATTCCTTCCTGGTTTGCCTAGTTGCCGCCTGTGGAGCCGGCAGTCCCCTGTGGCTCTGAGAGTTTATTCACCAGATGCTGGAAATTGAGTCCTGGTGTTTGTCCCAGACTCCTTCATTTAGTTCTGCTTGTACTTCAACGGGTAAGTTGAGTACTGAAACTGGAACTCCTTTAAGATATTGTAGTCTGATTATTTCAGTTAATAAGCTATGCCTGGTCATGTCTGAAAGTATTAGCAAATAATAATTGCAAGTTCTACTACTATCCTCTAGGGTCTAGGTCCTTTTCAGAGCTTTAAGAACCAGTCACAATTCATCCTCATGGTAGTATTATTATTATTACTACTAATATTATTATTACTACAAATGAGAGAAATGAAGTCTGAGCAACGTAATTTGGCTTAAATTTATTCCACAATTTATGGGACCACAGGAAACCTGGAAGACCTTAAATTTTATTTCTTACTTACTTACACTAATCTCAATCTTGGACACTAATTACATTAATTGAAAAATGTGTGCTGCTTACATTTTCATTCCATTCACAAATTTATCTCCTGATTTCTGTATTAGAAGATAAACTTAACTGTATACTCATATTATAAATCATCCTGTTTCTCTATAAACCAGCATTAGGTAGCTGTTAATTTCTTTCAGATGCTGTATATATTGCTGAGTGCAAACACTTATTGAAGCCTTGGGGTGACCTTTTTGTTATAGCTATAACCACAACCATCAAATAGAAGTGTATGCAATCTTTTTCTTTAGCGCTCCAAGCCCTGTTTTCTTTAGAATCATTACTTTCGTGCTTGAAGCTTTTTAGATGGTAAACCTGATCTCTTAAATCAGGAACATGAGACCTCTCCCACACTGTGATACATGTTTCCAGATGTGCCTGCTAAAATAAGAAATGTATTTGTTAAAGGAAGCTTAACACATTTCTCTATACTTTCGAAAACCACATTAGTTGTTTAAAATTGCAGTGGACAAATAGTGGATCAACTTTTGTAAAGTCAAAAACAGCATTTCACTGTAGCAGCAAAGCAACTACCTATCTGCGTGGTTAGCCAGTATCGTTACTATGTTTCTATACATCATTTGTAGCATTGCATCTAGATACTGTGAAGAAACAGGTTATAACATTGGGATTAAGGGATGCATTTTAAGACAAATATTTTATTTGACAATTCAGGCCTATTATTTTTCTTGCTTTGATCATAGAACCTGTGGCAAGTGATAGTGTTTGTTTGGTCATAAACTCTTCTCCTACTGGATTAAATATGTTTTTATTTACTAATATGTTATTATATTTATTAACTTCACTGAAAATTTATTGAAACCATTTAAGAGGCCATGTATTTTTTTTTTTGTTCCATTTTGTCCAAAGTAGAAAAAAATGCTAAAAGTATTTGGAATAGTTTAGGATCTTAATTTTGAAAAATGAAACACATTTAAATTTAGGGAATGTTTTTTCTTCCAGTATGTATTTATCACTTCCAAAGCATTTTAAAGGGCATGAAGGAGTTAGCCATCTTGGTTGTTGATTGACTTCAGCTGGATTTCTGAAATTAACTAAAAACCAAGCAGTGGATCTCACACACACACACACACACACACACACCTATATTCATTCTATCAGTTCTCTTCCTTTGGAGAAGCCTGACTAATTAAGCAGTTAGGACATGGAAAAAATTAAAGGAAAGTATCTTTTAAAAATTGCACTCCTTGATTCTTTCTCTTTGTATAATTCATTCTAAATTGGTAAACCGAGTGAAAAGGCAGATGCTGAAAATTATTGGACACATACTTTTTTGCTACTATTTGCATGACACTGTTGTATCATTTCTTATGAGATTCTTCCTGTGTATTATTAGTAATTACTTGTTTAGACTTTTATAGCTTAACATACTTTTAATTTTTATTCTTGTCACCAAAATTGTTTGTAACTTAAACTTCCATCAGGTGGGTATTTTAAAAATACTGCTTTGTTTGGAGGTCATTATGTAAACCTCTTCCCTTAATTTGTAAAAGCTTGGATCTGTTGACCTCCTCGCTCTGTATTTACACTTTGTAGCAAGGTGGGCTTTTCATTGAGATCCACAAATATCCTGATGAAGTCCAGAGTTACACACACCCAAACTCCCTAATTGATTGTTTATAAATGTTTGTTTACATATAAAGGGAGATATGATATAGAGACAAATAATTTGCATTTGTTTGGATCTTGATCTATGAATTTAAGGTCAATTTTGTCATGTGTATATTTCTGCTCTTGATTAAGGTATTGTATTTGTGCAGCAGATTTAAAAATGTAATGTACAATTTAAAATACAGGTTGATAGATAGTCATCTTTAATAGTCAAGCTTGTAGTCATGTTACTTATGTTTTCTAGATGTACAGAGATATATTCCAGATGGATAGATATTGTTCAAATCTTTCAAAGACATAGAGATTAGGGCATTTAAAATATTTTAAAAACTTGGACTTTTCTCAACAGTGAGACACGTCTGCTTCTGGTAGCACCAATTACTTCAAAAAGGTTGGTGGGCATTGAAGAAACTTGTTATGCAATTTACCTTCAATGTGACAAGACTAGATATTTGGACATGAAATTGCTCTTGTCTGTACTTGATGTGTGCTGTA
The DNA here is from genome assembly GCF_037038515.1 of Microtus pennsylvanicus. Classification (NCBI taxonomy): domain Eukaryota; kingdom Metazoa; phylum Chordata; class Mammalia; order Rodentia; family Cricetidae; genus Microtus; species Microtus pennsylvanicus. The sequence continues at coordinate 55,984,699 of NC_134579.1, read as the reverse complement.
TGAACTGGACATGCAGGACCCACAGAAAAATGACTGCTGAATTTGCCTAAAGAAGAGGAGACAATTCTTCATGGTTCCTGCTTCATGAAAGAATCTGCCAGACATCTGCAGAACACAGAAGAAAGTGGCTGAAAAACTTCCAATATAGGTGAAATTGTCTTTAGAATTTCCTGCTTCATAGAGAAGCCTGACAGATACTTTGTGCCCATAAGCTGAAGATGGATACCCCAATGGTACAGAACAACTTTGGGTGACTGTCCAGGCAACGAGATGTATCTGTCAGTTCTAGAGTTTTGAGTGTTGCTTCCAATGCACTTCCAGTTTACATATGTAATATTATGTCCTTCTAAAGTCTTTAATGAAATTTTTAAAAAGATAGCCATACTTCTAAAAGATAGCTTAAATATAAAAGTTTAGACTCACAAAGATTGGATATAGTGTTTTCCTTAATTTGTCAAATGTAAATAGACTGTATCATAACTATAATTCTTGCTTGATAACTGTTTTATTGTATGTAATCTTGCTATGTTAAAGTTAAAACGTTCTTTTATTTAGACAGCAAAGGGGAAGTGATGTGGGATCTCCCTCCGTATGCTGTGAATATATTTTATTAACATTGGTTAATAAAGAATCTGCTTTGGACCTTTGACAGAGCAGAATAGTGCAAGGTGGGAATTCCAAACAAAGATAGAGGAGAAAATAAGGTGGAGTCAAAGAGACACCATATAGCTGCCAAAGGAAATAGACATCCCAGAACCTTACCAGTAAACCACAAACCTTATGGTAAATTACAAAATATTAGGAATGAGTTAATTTAAGATGTGAGAGTTAGTTAATAAGAAGCCCGAGCTAATAGACCAAGCAGTGTTTTGATTAATATCATTTCTGTGTTATTATTTCGGTCTGGATGTACGGGAAATGTATAAGCAGCATCTGTCAATACAGATATATTCCTCAGATAAGCAAAATGTTGCTTTCTTATTGTTTTCAACACCATCCATCCCCTTTGGGAAGCTTTCCTTGCTCAATTGACTCATTTCTGGTATGATTACCCTTTGTATTCCAGAGCAATTTAACTGTCAGTTGATCCCTAGCTTATGTCTTCTAGCTGACTCATCTATTATGTTGTTTCTTCAAGTAGGTTCTTTGTCTTACAACTTACTATAGTCTGTGTCAGAGTTGTTGAAATTAAGAAATAAACAGTAACCAATTATAAGATGCTCTAGTAACACATATATTATCACAGTAAAAATATTTATATTAAAAAAGTAGTATACAGTTTAAGATTGGAAGGATTCAAAATGTTCATTCATCTGAGTCTGAATTTTTGATATCCTCATAACAATGTGTAGAAATGGCTGTATCTCAATATCATATTTCATTTGTATAGGTAAAATGTAACAAGAGAGCATGCTATGTTAAACTCTGAAAATATATAACTCTAATATTGGAATATTGATACACTTTCATATTTAGATTCAACTACTACAGTTTAGCTTTGGGATCATAACCCTTTTGGTCCAAGGTTAGACCTTCTTTAAACCACTTGTTTTCTTGAAAATAATATATATTATTTCATGTGTTTTCAGAAAACAGCAACCTTAAGATTGTTTGGTTTTGATTTAATGACTTAGTATTTTGCTAATGTCTTAGAAAGATAGTTTTAATGGATATAAATAGGTATTTTCATCATTAAAAACTTTGTATAAACATTTGTTTAAGATATTTAAATAGGAATAAAGCTTCTTACAAAATTTTGTATTGTTGAACATACACACTAGCTAATAATTATTTCTTTTGAAAAATATTATTTCTAATTGCCAGTATGCTAGATGAATTGTTTGATGTCTCTTTCAAAAACCAATATATAAAGAATAAACAATGTAGTTTATATCAATGACACAACTGTTCCTGCTACCTGCTTGTCATGTAGTCAGTTGTCCACATCATTGATTCTTCCATCAGATGATGCACAGTATTCCACCACTGTGTCATCAAAAGACAAAGAAGAGTAGGTCTATGAAGACGAAGAACACAATTGACCTTATAAACTACTCTGTTTAGCATGTATTTACAGCATAATGTAAATAATTCCAATGTTCTTCTGATAAAACAGAAGAAGAAAAAGATAATATATCCTGTGCCCTCACCTCATCAGACATATCAACACTTTATATGGGACTCTATATTCATGGTTATTTTGAGAACTTAAGATCATAGGAAAGAGAACACATTATTTCATCTTAGATGGAATTCATCTTAAAGCTTGTATTCTTTTTACAATTTCTTTAGAAGTGGGGGGGGGGTATTGTAAATTCTTCTGTTTACTGTGGTAAAAATCAACTCAAAGATTATTCTAAAGGCTGTCAATGAAGATGTGAAAACCCCAATTTATCTTTTAGTTTATATTATATATGTGTGTGTCTGATATATATATATATATAATATCAGAAGTTTAATACTTGGTCTTTTGCTAATACAAATATCATCAGCAAGGATCTATTGTACTACAAGTACCATTTCAATGTACATATGAAAATATTATTTTGCCAGATCACCGATGTCTTGGTTCTTTTTCTATTGCTATAAAGACACTATGATAAAGACAACTTATAAAAGTTGAAGAGAGAGAGAAGCAACAATATGAACAAAGGGGTCAAGACCATGAAGGTGATACCCAGAGTAACAGCTTACCTAAACTAATGGAAGCTCACTGACTCAGGACTGACAATGTAGGACCAGCATTGGACCAAACTAGGCCCTCTGAATGTGGGACCACTGGTAGTGGAACCAGGATATAACCCGACGGCTTGTCTTGCTTTTTGGAAGCCATTCCTTGTGGAGGGATATCTTGCTCAGCCTAGGTAGAGTAGGCAGGATCTTGTTCCTATTTCAAAGCCATGCGCTAGACTTTGGTGACTGTCCATGGGAAACTGTTCCCTCTCAGGAGTGCATGAGGGGGTGAGACGGGGGTAAGTTGGAGGTAAGCCAGCCTAGTGACCATAAACAATTGAATGAACTAAGGAAATAGGACTCATAAACACAAGGAAAGTTTTCAGTCATGAAGTTATGACCCTCAGGACATATTTTAATAGAATATAAAGATTAGCTGAACATTTTGATAAAACTTGTGGGAAATACAAAAATAAAGTGTTTGTCCCTCAGTTTCAAACAGTATCAAAGCTTTGGTTGAGTGAACTGGGCTCTCCTACTGTAACATAAATCTCACAGAGGGAGGAAATAAAACACAAATGCTTTTTAATATTCTTTTGCATAGCATACTTAATATTGTGATTTTAGTTTAATAAATGGCTGTTGAATTTAACTTAATTCATGCTATTTGGAGGCATTTATCGCACTCACACTTAGTTGATTTCTTTGATCAGTCCACTTTTAGACAAGTCAATTCTAAGCGTTTCCATGGTGACTGAAATCTTTAAATAATCACTAACATAATAACGTTTTATAATTCATGCAAAATACTGCCATTGTACTATTTAAAATGAAAGGTACCCATAGACGTATTATTATAGTGTCCATATCCTTTCTTCATGTGTTTATTTTTCAGAATCCTAATGTTTTAAGAATACTTAATTTAGAAAAAATTTCCTGAAGGCAAATGAAGACATATATAACTTGTCCCATTAAAACAATAAAAATTAAAATGAGTAGCATGTAGGAAAGTGATTTCAGATGAGAATATTACTTAATATTTGAAATGTTTACTTTATTACTGCTGTGATTTGCAGGTAGTGTGAAAACAAAAAGAAGTGTTATCCCTTGCAAGGTGAACTGAGAAAACACTTATTTTACCTCAGGTTTGACTTTCTACACAATAGCCTTTATTTTTCATCCAATTTGCCCCATATAGGTGAAGACTATGAATACTGGTTGGTAATTGAATCTGCATAGTTTTAACATTGGAGTTTTTTTGAGAAAAAAAAGGCATTTTAAGCAGGAAATAAGGCATCACAGAAAATTCTTTTCTGATTTGTTTTCTGCTCATAAGTTACCAATCCATATGTTAAAGATGAAAACCAAAATCATAAAAAAGACTGATTCTGCATAAAGACAAAATCCAGACAAAAACAAACTTTTAATTTCATTCTTCTGATTTCTTAATTTGCAAATAGTTTTTCCTCTCATATATTCCTTTTTGAGAAATTGTGAAAGGCTAATGGCAGAAAATAAATCAGACTAAAAAGTTTTCTTATTAAAATGCCACCAATACTACATGAATGGGTTAACATTTCATCTAAATTTGGACATTAATTTTTCTACATTGGCTGCATGAATGAATGAGTAACTTTCTGAAGTATACTTAGTATTTTCATAACTACACATGTTATGTTCCAAGATGCAGCATGGATACCTGAAGCTATACCTACTCCTGGACAGTGCATATATTGTGCTTCCTTACAAAGGTGTACCTATGATAAGAAGTTATAAATCACATGCAATAGGAGATTAACATAGTTAACACACATGTCAATCATGCTAACTTGTGATTTTTTTATAAACTGAAAATGAGTCGCCTTTTACTTTTTCCCTTTTAAAATTGAAAATAGACTATTTATGCATTATATTCTGGTCATGTTTCCTCCTGCCCCAAGTCCTCCAAGAGCCTTCCCACATCCTTACCCACACAAATTTATATTCTTTTACTTTTCTCTCTCTTTAAAAATTAAACAGGCTCCTCCCATCCTTCCCTTCTCACTTTTCTCTCCCCATCTCCTCTTACCCCCATCCCACCCCACCCCCAAGATCCCAATTTTTTGCCCGGCAATCTTGTCTACTTCCCATAGCCAGGAGGATAACTATACGTTTTTCTTTGGGTTCACCTTCTTATTTAGCTTCTTTAAGATCACCAATTATAGACTCTGTGACCTTTATTTATGGCTAGAAACCAATTATGAGTGAGTACGTCCCATGTTCATCTTAGAAAACTCAGAATAGTGTTTTCTATTTCCATTCATTTGCATGCAAAATTCGAGAAGTCATTGTTTTTTACCGCTGAGTAGTACTCTATTGTGTATATATTCCACACTTTCTTCATCCATTCTTTCATTTAAGGACATCTAGGTTGTTTCCAGGTTGTGGCTATTACCAATAATACTGCTATGAACATAGTTGAACAAATGCTTTTGTCATACGATAGGGCATCTCTTGGAGGATGGGGGAACTTAGGGAAACAGGATGATTGGGGATAAAGGAAGGTTGGATAGGGGAGCAGGGAAGCACATATCTTAGTTAAGGGAGCCACCTTAGGGTTGGCAAGAGACTTGAACCTAGAGTGGCTCCCAGGTGCCCAGGGCAATGTCCCCAGTTAGTTCCTTGAGCAGCTGAGGATAGGGAACCTGAAATGACCCTATCCTATAGCCATATCTTGCATATCACTATAGAACCTTCATCTGGCGATGTATGGAGATAGAGATAGAGACCCACACTGGAGCACTGGACTGAGCTCCCAAGATCCCAATGAGGAGCAGAAGGAGGGAGAACATGAGTAAGGAAGTCAGGACCACGAGGGGTGCACCCACCTATTGAGATAGTGGGGCTGATCTATTGGGAGCTCACCAAGGCCAGCTGGACTGTGACTGAAAAAGCATGGGATAAAACCGGACTCTCTGAACATGGCAGCCAATGAGGGCTGATGAGAAGCCAAGGACAATGGCACAGGGTTTTGATCCTACTTCATGTTCTGGCTTTGTGGGAGCCTAGCCAGTTTGGATGTTCACCTTCCTAGACCTGGATGGAGGGGAGAGGACCTTGGACTTTCCACAGGGCAGGGAACCCTGACTGCTCTTCGGACTGGAGAAGGAGGTGGAAAGGAGTGGGGCAAGGGGGAGAGGGGCGGGAAGAGGCAGATGGAAATGGGAGGCTGGGAGGAGGCAGAAATTTTTTTTTCAATAAAATATATAAAAAAGAAAAAATTAAACAGGCAAGAAAACACACACACACACATAGACACAGACACATATACAATTGAAAATATTGTAAGTAAAACTTACAAGTTTTATAAAAAGCTCAGCAAATCCTTATGCGATGAAAAAATCCTTCAAACTACCTTATTAACAAAAAAAAATTTATTATATTGGCCATTTACTCTTTGGCATGGAACCTGCCCTTATGATATACTTTTGCCTTTATAGCTCATGGAAACTGACCACATACTTGAACATGATGCAAGTCTCAACAAATACAAGAAAACTGAAATAACACCCTTCATAAAACCAGCATAGATGGATTAAAGATGGATATTGACAACAGAAACCACAGAATATTTACAAACTCAAGGAAACTGAACACCTCTCTATTGAATGAAAAATAAGTCAATGTATAAACTAAGAAAGAAGTTAAGCTTTTTCTTTTAGGATTAAATGAAAATAAAACCTATAACAAATGTAATAACAAAAACCTGTAACACAACCTATAAGACACAATGAAGGAAATTCTAAGAACCAAGTTCTTAGAACTAAGTTCCTAAGTAAAAATTTAGAGACATCTCATATTAGAAACAATGACACATCTGAAATCTCTAAAGCAACACCCAAAGAAATAACACCACAAAGGAGTGTATGTCAAGAAGTAATCAAACTTAGGGGTAAAATCAATAAAATAGAAACATAAGAACTGTTACAAGGAATCAATGAAATGAAGAGTTGATTTTTTTGAGAAAATCAATAAGAGTGATAACCTTAGCTAAAATAACTAAAAGACACAAAAAGAAGACCTAAATTAATAAAACTAGAGCTACACCATGGGAAAAGGTCATATCAACAGACATCTAGGAAATTCAGAGAATCTTAAAGATATATTTTAAAAATTTGTACTTCACAAAATTGGAAAACCTAAGTATATGAATAAATTTCTTGATACATACTACACACCAAGGCCAATGCAATACTAGATAGGAAATATAAACAAACCTTCGAACCCTCATGAAACATTTCACCAGTGACCTTTTCACTAAAATAAAGCAGAGTGATCTAAAATCTCACCTCCGCACATTGTGTAGGTTTGAGTCTCTGTGTTACCTACCATCTACTGCAGGAAGAAATTTCTCTGATGAGTGCTGAGGGATGTACAGCTCTATGAATACACTAATCTGTTATTAGTCATTTTCTCACTTTATTCATTTAGCAGAAAAATATTACTGGGTTTCTCCAAGACCCATGACCTATCAAGTCTCAAGTTCTTTGTCACTTAGAAGGTGGAAGGCTTATTCATTACTTACCAACTTCTGCTTCTGTGTACTGATTCTGAGGAAGTACTCCCAAGAAGATTTCACCTAACAATATTGTTCTTTTGTTAATCACAGTTGACTTTTCAATATTGGCTAACCTGTGTCTGCTGTGGGACAATGGTTTTACCCTGTAAAGACTTGTTTATTGTACTTGCTTAATAAAATACTGATTAGACAGTAGCCAGTCAGGAAATATAGGCAGGACAATGAGAATTCTGGGAAGATGGAAGTTTCAGTCTGCAGTTGTGACCCAGATACAGAGAAAGCAATATGTGACTGCCTTGCCAAATAAGGTACCAAGCCATGTGGCCAACATAGACAAGAATTATGAGCTAAAGTAAGTTATAAGAATTAGTTAAAAAGAAGAGCCCAAGACACTGGGCCAATCAGTTTACAACTAATGTAGACCTCTGTGTATTTCTTTGGGACTGAATGACTGCAGGAACCAGGCAGGACAGACACCTCACTCAGTCAACAAAGATTTTGCTTTTACAAGTTCCTAATTAAAATATAACATATGAATGATCCAGTTGGTCTCTTTGAGGCATTCTCAAACTCTGCTGTGAAGTTGGACTATTCATTCCTACATCATTTCTATTTTTCTCTACGCTTTTACCTTACAAGCCATACAACAGCCCATTAAGTTCTGATCATTCAGTGGCTTTTCTTATCCAAAGATCCAAGTACTTCTACAACCCATGCAAACTAACATGGTCAAGTTCATCATAGTTACCTACTCTTTGATATCAACTCGTAGTTTAGTTTACTTCTTTGTTGCTCTTATGAACAACATGATCAAAGCAATTTTGTGGAGAAATTGTTTATTTTATCTTCATAAATCAGATAATTGTCTAGTGGAGTCAAGGCAGAAACTCAAGACGAACCTAGTGCAGAAACTGATGCAAAGACTTGAAGTCCAATACTATGCTATTTTAGGAATTTGGTACAAATACATTTAGAATTGTGGTGTCTACTTGACTAATTCTTCCCTTGATTAGGAGGGACTATCCTTCTTTATCTCTTCTGATTTGTTTAGTTTGAAATATATTTGTATAATATTGGGAAAATGACACCTGCTTATTTCCTGATCTCATTTTTACTGGAATATATATATTTTTATTCTTTCACCTTGTGGTGGCTTCTATGTTTGAAGATGAGTCCTTGGTTTTTTAAGCCTTTCAACTATCCTGTGTCTTTTAATTTTTGATTTTAGAGTGAAGAAAATTAATATTTAAAGTTATTATTTAAAAGCATGTTTAATCACTGTTATTTTGCTGCTGTTTATGTTTTAGGTCCCATTCATGTTTCAGTAACTATGAAGTTCATTTGCTTTCTTTCTATAGTCTTCTGGTTATACTTAATCCTTTCCTCAATCTGAATTGTTATCTTAATCTCTGTATGGGTAATTTGGAGTATATGATTCTTTTAGTTTGTTTATGTCATGGAATATTTTACTTTTTACCTCCAATAAGACAGATAGTTTTGTTTGGTACTGTAATTTACCTAAGACTCAGTGTGTATTGAATTTAGGTCTTCTGCATTTTAAAGTTTTCATTGAAAAATCAGCTGTTATTTTTCTGTTTTTTTCTTTGTATTTTACGTGTTTTTTAATTGCTGCTTTCAGTACTCTCTATTCTGTATATGTAATGTTTTTACTGACATATGTTATAGGTACTGTTTTCTGGTAATGTCTGTGTGATGTTCTGTGTATATCTTGTATCTATGTGTGCCAGTTTTCAGTTTGCAACCTAGGACTCTGTTCCCAGAGGTGGTGCCTCCCATAGTGGGCTATTAACTTCTTCATTAATTACTGAACAAGAAAATGCTCCGTAGACATGCCAATAGGACAACCTGATGGAAAAAAAATCTCATTTGAGGTTTCCTCTACCCAGGCATCTAGTTTGTGTCAAGTTAACAAAATTAACTAGCACATCCCTGATGTGGGAAGTCCTTCTGTACATGTGTTGCTTTTATTGGTTAATGAATAGAAAAAGTGTTTTGCCCTGTGATAGGGCATAATATAGCTAGGCACGAAAACTAAACTGCTGGAAGAAAAAAGGTGGAGGCAGAGAGATGCCATGTAGAGATGCCATGTAGCCACCTTGGGAGACAGATGCTGGATGGAACCCTGCTGGTAGACCATGACTTTATGATAATACACAGATTAATAGTTAAGAGTTAATTTAAGATATAAGAGCAAGCTAGTAATATACTCAAGCTATTGGCCAAGCAGTGTTATAAATATTATAGTTTCTATGTGATTATTTCAGGTCTGGACAGACAGAAAATAAATGAACAGCCCCCGTCTACACACTCCTTTCCCTTCTGTGTCATAGCAGCCCATTGATGTTGAAATACAATTGCCATGTTTCAGAAGGGAATACAGGGCATATAAGACTTTATCAAAAACTTCCACTTATAATACCTTCTTTCATTTTCTCTGTCTTAGCTATAAGCTGTAAGATGTATTGGTGAATATTAACTTAAACATTTTCCCATTTCCTAAAAGGTTTAATTATTTTATCAATGTCTGTTGAAATATTACTCACTCTACTTATAAGATTTTCCTTGCCCTTCAAGACTCCCTTTATGTTTTGCTTCCTTCTAGAACCTTTACTGATAACCTCAGGTTTAACTTATCTACTAGGAAGCATGCTGTTTGAGTTGTCAGTGTGGGCTTCCTGATAGCTAGTAAATGTACTAATAAAAGTTAGACTGCCATAAGGATGTAGAATAAAAGAAAAAGTAACAATGAGACAGATTTAGGATTAAATAAGGGGGTGTCAACTTTCTAAAAATAACATTCAAATGAGTAATTTCTACAAAATTGCTCTAACATCCTGTTTGGTTAATAATTTCATAATTTGGGATAAGTTAAATATGTTCCATAAACAATCTCACATAACTTTGTTGACTTTGAATAAAATATTTGTTGTTTTTGAAAATAAAACAATGTGTTGACTGGCTAGTGAGAAATAAAGATCAAAATTCTTTGCACCAACCTTACAAAGAAGTGGCATAAATATTGGCACTTTTCAGTGACAATGGATTTACAGGACTGTGATCTGATTGTGGGGTGAAATCATCTTAGAGTTGAAAGTACACTTAACTCTCCCACTCTACCAGTATGTGATGTGGTTGCACCACAGTATACTGAAGTACTGATTACATACCTAAAGAGTTTACTACATCTGGGAATTGTGACTTTTTGCCTTTGGCCACATCAGGAGAGTGCACAGTATACCAAGAGCTTGGGAAAAGAATACAGTTCTACTTTTTGCAATATAAATTTTGCACCATGGTACACTTGAAAACTAGAAAGTCAAACAACTCTAGAGCAAATATAGTGGATGACATAAGGGGCAATGTAAATCATTTTTTTGCTTTCTAATACCTTAATTTCTTCCTTTATTGTTTATTATTTATTTTCTTTTTGTTGTTTTGATTTTTTATTCTTCTTTTATACCTTTTAATGTTTTAAAGAGTTATACTTAAGTCATCAATATTCAGCTGTGTATTCTCCTAATTTAATTTAACAGAATGTTGAAAAAGATCAGATGCATTATTTCATTGATATTCTTGAAAAATATTTCAAAACAGCCATTTGTGCTGTAGAATAATTCTCAATTCTACTACTTACATTCAAAATAGAGTATTTTCTCATTAAGATTTTATTACTTATTTCTGACTTGATTGGTTTATTCTCAAAGAACATACTTTATACCTATAATCTTCTTAAATTGACACTTGAAAACAAAGGACACCTTAAGTATTTAAAATAAAATTTAATATACTGAGTATCTTGCATTTTCTGTGTCTTTTCTTAGTTTTATAATTTAAATGGAATCAAATTTGTAAGCCATAATAATTAATATGTTGACTATTTTTCTCTCTATATATTTAACTCTTGAATTTTCTGCCTCTTTTTCTCTAATGCCCAGATTACAGAAAGAACTATTTCCTCTGGTTTGTGTTAGTCTTGGAAATTCAGTCTAGGCTTTTGTGCATGCAAGGTAAGCACTTAAAAAATTAAGCACTATCCTCTTTCCAAACTGTATTTTAACAGAATGTCTCACTAAGCAAGGTTTGTCTACTTCTTTTCTAGGGTATTTTAAGGTCAAATATTCTGGCCCACCTCTCTTGTCTTTCAATGAATTAGTCAAGGTATTATTTGTGAGATTCTTCACTGGTAATTGAAATTATGTTATAGTATATTATATACATCTTATTTCTAATATGACAAAGAGCTAATTCATGCTTATTATTATGATAACATCCAGTACCTTATATCTGACTGGAAATTACTTTCTACATTTTTGAATTTTATTTTAGAGTTCTCAATTACCTTCTCATATTCTTTTTAAATAAAAAGAATGAATATAAAGTATAGAAGTAAGAAATGTACTATAAAGTTTCCAAGATAAAATAAGTAAAATAAAAATAAATGAATAGATGTTTTAATGTAATTTTACATGATTTGAAAATTGAGTTAAAATTACAGGCTGATGATATTTTAATTATATATTAATGAAAAATTGTAGAGTAAGCACAAACCATGGAATAATTGCTTTCACAGACGATCCCTGCGTGGAGAGCTTTTAACCCAGTTATATTTACTTCATAGTGGTGCAAATGTGATATTTCAATTAAAAATTATGCTTTAATGTTAAATTTTGAACATTTCCTGAACTCACAATATTTAGTTTGATACCCTTTTCCACATGTCATATGTGTGTTGCAGGCCCTGCTCAATCATGCAATCAAGACTATTAATGGTCTGTTCTCTGCACTGTGCGTTGTTGTTGAGCCATGATAGTCATTAGGGAGGGTAAACTGAAAGCATTTTCAACATGACGCATAGTTGTTGGAATAGAACCATGTTGTTAGCTGAAGAACATCTGTGCTACATTGTATCTGAAAACAGGTGAATTGTAATCAAAATTACCATTTTAAAATAAAGAATCAAAATTAAATGAATTTGAATTACATTAAATGTAAAAAATCAGTTTCTTTGTCACATTAGTCGGATTTCAGGCTTTCAATGAGTGCAGATATAATGCATATTAGATGTATCAGTGCCACTATAGACTGTTTCTATCATCACAGAAATCTGTATTCAAGTACTGCATAATGTAGATCTGGAATACACACCAACAATAATTTTCTATGAATATATGAGTCCTCAAAATTTGCCTGTTAGATTGTTCACTTGGGAATAACTCAACACCACCACTGCAGTATGAAAGTTTCTCTAGACAATGCATCAAAAGAGTGATGATACCTAGTTTCAATGGCATATATTTATGGACAATATTTTTGAGTAATGTTTACATTAGATACACTATACTCCCACCTTTAAAATTATGAGAATCATATTTTACTTCTAAGTCAGATGAAAATATGCCTTGGGTTCAAATTTTTTTATTTTGATTCTACTGTTTTTCATGTCTTAATTATAAAATGACTTCATTTTATGCAGTTCAGAAACTTTAGCAAAAATTTCATTCTGACTTTGAAAAATAAATCAAAATTATTTTTAGGATTAATTTAATTTAATTTTAAAATATGAACTGTACATTTGATCTTAGCTGTAAGGCTAAAAGTGATGGTATACTGAGTGTATAGCAAGAAAACAATATTTCACTTTTTTGTTTAATTAATCTAAAAATTGCCTGTATTCACCAAGAATTATATGATGTTTCAAATTTGTGTGTTGTGTGCAACACTCAAATCAGATAGATATGTTTTTCCTCAAGGCTTTATTATTTATTAGTTTTGAATATATTTGAAATACTGAAATAGTGAAAAATAACTTTTATTACTGTTATTTTGCAATGTAGTGTGTACTAATTCTCACTGATTACCTTATAATGCAATAGAGCACAAGAACTTATTGTTTGTATGTAACTGGAGTTATTTCCAATTGATCAATTTGAATAATACCATCATTGTGTTAATTATTAAAGTAAAATATAACTAATAATATTATGACTTATCTTATAAGTTAATGTTGTTTCATTCTGAACACCTGACTTTGTTGTGTTCTGAAAGCTTGTCAAACTTGCTTATTTTAAAGGAATGTTTCTCTGTGTCTCTCAGTCTCACAGCTATTTCTAAATAATCACTCAAAGGTTTATATTAATTATTAATACTCGAACAATAGCTAAGACTTATTACTAGCTAATTCTTACATTTATATTAGTCCATATTTATATCTATGCTTTGCCATGTGGCTCAAACCTTGTTACTTCCTTTTCTACATGCCCTGCTTGTTGGTGGCTAACTCATATCTCTCTCAACTCCATCCTCCACATTGTTCTCAATTTGATTATTCCACCTAACCTTATCCTGACTGGGTTTTGATCAAGTAACTTCTAATATTAACCAATGAGAGGAATTCATATTCACACTGTACAGAAAAATCATCCCAAAATAGCTCATAAATAATAAAAAAATAGTTATTTCTTTAAATATTGTATTTAGAAATTTGAAAATACAAACATTTGCTTATGATAGAGATACAATCTCACACCTCATGTAGCATTCATAGTAAGGATTATAAAACATACATTATTATCAAACATGACATAATAGTGAAGAATTGTAAGATATTAAGAGCAGGTATAAGTGGGATCATAATTCTAACTTCTACTAAAGGGAATAGTATATTTGTTTTCTCAACTGCTGCCATTCTTGAGAACAGACAGAAGAATGATCTACTGCCTACTCTTGGGCTCTTTTCCTTAGTATGTTGGTTTAGAACAGTTCCAATGTGTTAGTCTTTATTTTATCTTATTATATTTTATATTACTTAAAAAATTAAAGAGATATTTTTAGCCATTTCATTTATAATTCTAATGGTTGCTGATTAGTTGCGCTATATTCTTGTATTTTTCTTTGGAGGCATCTTATGTTGAAGTCTTGGTAGGATAGATACCTAGCTTTTTTGCTGTTTTGTGAAAATTCAGAATACTATCAAGCATGTAACTAGAAGAAAATACTTGATATTATATCCTTTTATTTCCTCATGTTTTCTACTCCTTTACCTTATCCTTATTTTGCAGACTCTAGAATAAATCCATGGTCTCACAGAATATAAAGCAAGAGTTCTTTTGGTCTGTATGCCAGAGCCTTAGACAAACAGTTTTTAAAGTAAAAGTCCAGAATTATTATATACTATAGTACCGCAACATTTTTCTATTCATGCTGCTTTTCCATCTGAGAAAATTAGACTCAATATTTATGGATTTATATAATAGGTACATAAATCAAATATCTAATAATAATAGATCAAGATGAAATTTTTTCTAAGACAATATGTTAGTGCACATAAAAATTTTATCCTATTAAAGACAATAATAATATTGAATACTAATAAGATGACCATGCTTATTTACTTTTATACAAATAGATAATACTTCAGGTACAAAGACATCTTCAAGATTTGAGTTGAGTGATATTTTAATGTTAAAATTCATCAATGCTTCTTTACATTGTAATTTATGAAATATTATAAAATGGTAGAAGTATGCTTAGAGAAATTTCAGAAATGGATGGAAATTCTATCATAATCTCAAACCAAAATTAATTTAACCATTTCTTTGTACATGTGTAATATGTGCACATATTTGCATGTGTGCAGGTATCCTGTGTATATGGGTGTGGATTGACATGTATGAGTGTAGTGGCATTTGTTTTATTTTAATAAATAATGACTGCCTGAGGATCTGAGAATAAAACAGTTCCACTGGTTAGCCTTACAGACCAGGTTACGTTAGCATACACCTATAATCCTAGTAGCCTTTAATGAACCTTTAATCCCAGTAACCACACTAGTGCCATAGATATCAGGTGGTGTGTGCCTTTAATGATGGTAGTACACACCTTTAACCACAGTCCTAGAGAGGAATATAAAATGGGAGAAGACAGCTCTTAGATGTAGTCTTCTTCTGAGATTTCTGAAGGCAGGATTGCAATTTCAGATTGAGGTAATGGTAAGAACACTGACTGGCTGTTTTGCTTTTCAGATCTTCAGGTTGAACCCCAAATTCTGACCCTGCTTTTATTAATCATGCTCATTTAAGCATGTTTCATATGGGTATGCTTGTGAAAGTGCCAAGTTGATGTCAGGTGACTTCCAGCATGGTTCTCCACTGATGTGGGATTTCCCTCGATATGTTGTGAACACCATTGGTTAATAAAGAATCTGTATTGGTCTGGCAGGACAGAATAGAGGTAGGCAGGGAAAACTAAACTGAATGCTGGGAGAAAGAAGGCAGAGTCGGAGAGAATCCATATAGCCCATTGTCGGAGAAAGGTGTGCCAGAACCTTGCTGGTAGGCCCCAACCCCATGGTGATGCACAGATTAATAAAGATGGGTCATTTAGAATATAAGAGCAAGATAGAAATATGCTTAAGATATTGGCCAAACATTATTGCAAATAATATAGTTTCTGAGTGATTATTTCATGGTCTGGGAAGCCAGGAACAGACAAACTGCCTCCTACAACAAATTGGTGCTCCTATGTGTGCTAGCTAAATCCACATAAAACTTGAGATTGGAAAGGAATTCAAGACACTAAAAAACAAAGTTTAGCCATATTTGTTCCTTTAGATTGACTCTGCTTGCTGGCAGCATGCTGCAGGTCCTTTAAGAGAGGTCTTCTTGATCAGTGGTAGCAGAAAAAAAAGCCATGCAGTTTCAAAACAGTGGCTTTCTGGGCCATGCTGCCACCAGAACTCTGCCTCTTTCAGGAGTCTGAGCATTTAGATGGGGTTTGTGAGCAGCATGTTGCAAACTGCTAATGACTCAAAATAGATAAACTGCATACTTGGAACTGGGACCATGTGAGCAGCTTGCAGAGGCAGTGAATATGGTTCGTGTTCAACTGTGTTCAGAGCAGCTTTGCCTTTGGCTCCACCTAGTTGAAAGTACTGCTGCTTAGCTTTTTAAGATGTACTTACTATTTAAGAAGTGCTCCTGAACAGAAAAGGATTCCAGTTACACAATAGGACATATTTAGACATAAACAACCTCTAAATGAGACACAGTGGGTGTAAAAAGTGTATGTATGCTTGGGAAAGAGAAGAAAAAAAGTAAAAGACAGTAAATTTAATATAAAAGAGAACAGACAGTAATAGATGAAAGGAGTAAAAATAATAAATATTTAACTTGTAGAAAAATAATAGAGTAATAAAAATATTCATATAAAGATGGAATATACACAGATCAGGGATAATGTATATTACTGTATTTTCTTTGAATTTTTTTGACTGTGAAGGAGCTAAGTACAGAGAGACATTTTACTGTATGGGCTACTAAACTAAACCAACACATATCTTTTAAATGTATTATGACTTCAGAATTTGGGTCTAAGTATTTATTGCTATGGGAAAAAGGTTCTTCTCTTGTTTCCATAGAAGATGAGAACCTATAAATTCCTGTTAGACTAAAGTGATTTGACTGACCAAGAACACCTGAAAGTTCTCTGTGAACACCCCCAAAATTAGTTTGCCCAATAAACAGCAGGAAATAGTTTTGAGAGAACTACATCCAAATTCCCTAAATGATTTTTTATAAATGTTTATTTCCATTTAAAGGGTATATGCTATAGAGATTAGCATTGATATGGATCTTGGTTTATTGATACAAATTTAAAATCAATTTTGTTCTATGTATTTTTGTTCTATGTATTTTCTGTTCTTGATTAAGGGATTGTGTTTGTGAAGCTCATTTAAAATGTTATGTATAATTAAGAAATATATCTTAATAGATAGCCATCTATAATAATCAAGCTTATAGCCATGTTAGTTACATTTTCTATATGTACAGAGCTATATTTCAGATGAATAGGCATTCTTTAAATCTTTCAAAGACCTTCAGAATATGGCATTTAAAATGTTTTAAGAACTTAGGACTTTTTATGACAATGAGATATATCTGTCCTGGCAGTACCAATCTACTTCAAGAGGATGATGAGCATTGAAGAGGCTCCTTATAGAGTTGGCTAGCCATTTGTGCAAAAAAAGTTCTTGCCTGGACTTCTTGATGTTATGCTGTATGAACTGGACATGCAGGACTCATAGAGAAAATGAGTGTTGAACCTGGCTAAAGATGGTAACAAAGTCCTTTGGAGTTTGTGCTTCATGAAAGAGTCTGCCAGACATTCTGCAGGGCACAGAAGAAAGTGACTGATAAACTGCCAGTATAGGTGGAACTGTCTTTGAAATTTCCTGCATCATGCAAAAGTCTGCCAGATACTATGCACCTGTAGACTGATGACAGGTACCCACAACATTAGAGAAACATTTTAGATGACTGTCCAGGCAGCAACATGTCTTTGTCAATTCTAGTGTTTTATTGTTGCTTCCAATGCACTTCCTATTTATTTAGGTAATGTTATATCCTTCCGGAGTCTTTGATAGAGTTGAAAAATAGATAGTTATAATTACAGTTTTCCTTAGTTATGATAAAAGTAGATATAAATATTGTAACTGTGTTCTTGCTTGATACCTGTTTTATTATATGAAATTTTACTATGTTAAAGTTAAAAGCTTCCTTTTTATTTAGACAAAAAAGGGGAGATGATGTGGGAGTCTACTCTTTGTGCTGTAAATACCATTCATTAATAAAGAATCTGTGTTGGTCCTGGCAGGGTAGAATAGAGGTAGGTGGGAGAAAGAAGGCAGAGTCAGAGAGAAGCCATGTAGCCCACTATCAGAGACAGATGTGCCAAATTCTTGCAGGTAGGCCATGGCCTCATGGCGATGTACAGATTAATGGAGATGGGTTAGTTTAGGATATAATAACAAGATAGAAATACACTTAAGCCATTGGCCAAACATTATTATAAATTACATAGTTTCTGAGTGATTATTTTGTGGTCTGGGCAGCCGGGAAGGAACAAGTAACCTCCTACTACACTTCACTTCATTTGTTGAGGAAGAGTCTTCCTTTGAACCTAGAATTCTCTGATCTAAATTGCCTTGGTGATTGCCTTTCTCTGCTTTCCCAGTTTTAGGATTACATTTAACTGCTACAAGCAGCAACAAATGGCAGCAGTTTAGAAAAATCCTAGCTCTTTGGTTGGTTCTGGAGATTTGAACCCCAATCTTCACACTTACAAGATTAGTTCTGTTATCCATGGAGTTTTCTCTCCAGACCTCTTAGCTAGTACTTTTAGTTTAATTACATTCAAATGGAAACCTTGAATTCAGAGTTTGAAATCATTCTATGGCAGTAATACGAGCCCAAAGATATGCCATTTTGATAATCACTGTTAAAGAATGATGATAGAGAAATATTAAAATTCTTCATTTTGGGTATTTGGTCAGTGAAGAGAACAAATGGTATCTTCTGTGAAGAGATACCATGACCATGGGAACTCATAAAGGAGAATTTAGTTGGGACTGGCTTACAGTATCAGAGTTTTAGTCCATTGACATGACATGGTGGCATGCAGGCAGACATAGTACTGGAAAGGTTCAGAATGCTACATCAAGATCCACAGGCAGCAGGAAGAGACAGACTCTCGAGACACTGGGACTGGCTTGGGCCTTTGAAACCATGTCAAAGCCTACTTCAATGAAATACTTTCTCCGAAAAGGCCACACCTACTCCAATAAGTTCCATCCTCCTAATATCCCTCAAGTAGCACCACTCTTTAATGATCAACCACTCAAATATGTGAACCTATGGGGGGGGGCATTCTTATTTAAAACACCACAGTAATCAAACTAATATGTTTCTGTAGGAGTGTAAAACTGTGCCTATACAATAAAAAAACACTCTAATTCTTTAATTATAAGAGACTTGTACCTCAGTAGAAGATTTCCCAGAAGCTTTTAATTATGTATGGTGCTAAAGAATGCAGTGCAAAATGAGCATGCTGTTTCTTCAGGGCCAAGGGTTCAGTGACATCATGTGTTGTAACATGAAAGAGACTTCCAGAAACATGACAGATTCATTGTGTTTGTTTTCAATTAATTTGTTGCCAATGCATGCTCAGAAAACTGCTGAAGTGTCCAAATTTTCAGAACCTCCACATCAGTTAAAAATATCATAGAGATTATAATTTACAGTATAAGGAACTGGGCTGTAGGCCACGAGGTTCTGAGGAATCAGAAAGTACTTCCAAGTACTGATAGTCAGGTTGCATCAAGCATTAGTAATCTGTGATTGGAGTAGTCATACCAACACATATTTAGATGTTGAGATTGTTGTGATACTAAAATAGAACAAGTGGATTAGTTGATATAAACACCATGATATAGACCACATAATGAGTTCTAAGAAAGAATTCTATATGCTTTAGTTCTATTGGATTTGGAAATTAGTATTCCAAGGCAGTAAAAATAGATTTTCCTTTGGAATAAACTACTCTACAGTAAGTAAAATTTAATCTTTGACAAATAAATTATTTTCAGCATCAAATTGAAATATTAATTAGCTTCCATTTTAATGAATATGGAAATGTTTATTTTAGCTTTAATTAATATTACTTAAGATCCTTTTCTTGAGAAAGCAAACAATGAGTGCTGTGTTTTGTGTTCAGGTATTTTTATACTCACCTATATAGTATTTTGATTAGGGATTTTTACAAGGATCAATTACCTACATTTAGTTATAGTAATAAGAGTTATTTAGTGATGCAAATTTATGGACTAATTTCACATTATGCAGTAGGTAATATGCATGTCAACAACGTTTACTAGATGAATGAGATTTGCAATGATGAAGAGTATGTGTGCATCTTCTTAAATTTCATTTTTATGAATAAATTATATTGGATATCATTTATCCACATGTTATTCCTTTAACTGTAGTAAGATATTGGGATGGAAGAAAACTAAATTTGGAGAAATAATAGAATTTACAGGGATGAAATCTGATTTTCTTGGTTGACTGAATTTTACATTTTGAATCCACGACCTAGTCACATAAGCATAGTACTTACAGAATGTTAAAACACATAAAATTTACATCTTTATATAACTGATAATGTGACTAAAATCAAAATTCAGTTTCAATGATGGTATGGATATTTCTTTTACAAAGCTTTCATATACAACATTTAATAATTTATGGGTCAATTGTTTTTAGATCTTAACATTTTTATAGCATATAAGTAATCCTAATACCTTGAATAAAATATATTTTGACATAGCCCATTATTTAAATTTCAATTCTTCTGTTATATCATTCATGCAACATTGTTAAAGGAAAATAATATTGCATTTCAAAGCTCAAAATGACAGAATTCTAAGAGCATAATATAATTCACCTGCATTATGCAGTGACAAATAGCAGCTAGCTGAAGAGACAAATGAACTTGCATCTTGTATTATTCAAGATGAGTCTAAGTCTAATGTTGATTAATATATATGTAAAAGTAACCCAGAAAGCAGAATCTATGAAAGAGCCAGCAAAATGAAGTAGCTCCTGTCCCTATATTAGGCTAGCGTCAATTGGAAGAATTTTCTCTTAGATTTTGTACAGTTTACATTTCCTGAGATTAAAACCAGACTCTGGTATATGAACACCTAGATAAGCATAATGAAATGTAAATTAATCATGCGCTAGAATTACCTCTCCATGAAGAAAATAATAGCCTAACATTTCAACCTTTTTTTTAAAGATAGATGTATGCAAGGCAAAAGTCACGTGGGCGTAATTCACTAAAGTTATGACCTCTTTTTAAATGAAGTCTGAGACCGTACTGTTTGTATTAGAATATAAAGATGAAATAAAATGTTGTCAGATAGATACTTATACATGGAGGTACTTCTGTTTTCCCAATTGTTATTTCTCTATATTAAAAAGTCCAATTTTCCAATTGGTTTCCACAGTGGTTTCTTAAGTTATAGATTGGTGTTGTCAGGCTCAGAAAATTTTTGAGTAGGTGTGGGAACCTGGGACTTTCATTACAAATACACATAAATCTGATGACACTGTTTCATATAAAACTTATTACAAATGTTCTCAAATATTAAGGTATTGATTAAAACTTAATTGAATATGTCTGTGACATAATGGATATTTTTATGCCACATAATCTAGTGTCCATTTCTTATTTACAGTCACTGTAAAAAATGTTTCTGATGAGCTACAGAATTTCTATAGAAAACATGATTTAAATTCTCAAATTTAGTTTTATAATCAATGTTTACATTGCTGTATGTCCCTTAGTTATCTTTCTAACCTGATTTAATAATTTATAGCTTCCTAGATATATCTTTAACTAAGTATTCTTCATGGTGTGTTCAGTGTAAAAAGCAACCTTTCTTTGAGGTTGGACATTTTCTACTTTCTGTTTGAAACACGTCCTTTCTCTTTCCTTTCCTCCTCTCTTCCTTCCTTCCTTCCTTCCTTCCTTCCTTCCTTCCTTCCTTCCTTCCTTCCTTCCTTTCTTCCTTCCTCTTCCTCCATTTCTTCTTTCCTGTCCTGAGAATTTTCCTATACTATTGTCAGGCTTACCTTTTGTTACAGTTTCCTGAAAGTTTTTTGTTGTTATTGTTAATATCTTACCCCTTCGTGATTTATTCCTTAAACATTCTCAAAATTTATTTTTTAACCTGTTTTGGAACTTGCTGTATGTTGTAGTTCGTAAAATACTTTATGTATGCTCGCTTTCCCCCCTGCAAAGAAATCAGGAGAATCTTCGGGTCACAAGAGTCATGGTTCAATACATAGGAACTTTAAAAATTTTGTCTATATGTAGTTTCTTACTTTCAGTATGTGGCTATGGATTTGGAGTCTAACGAATTTTCCAGATCAGTTTCCTCTATACCCCCTTAAGCCACCATTTTTATATCATCTTCAAATAATGATAAATATAAATAATAATGAAGTCTCTTTAGAAATGGTTGCTTTTAAAGCATACTTTTAAATTTTTAGATATATTTTAATTGAAATAGAATGACATCTCTTTTCCCTCTCCCTTTCCTTTGCTAGACTCTAATAATGAAAAAGTGAAGTTTGAAAAGAAAACTTGTGTTAGTGGATTTAAAGATTTTAGACAAAGAGAGTTCAAATGACAAATCATCTGTAATTGGCAAGTGATTAGTGTCATCACACAGAACCCTGGTGCCCTGAAATGTTGTAACAGGAAACCCTGAGGGCAAGACCCTTTGGAAGCCTGGATCTTGTGAAAATATAAATACATTTGAAAGAAAAGAGCCTAAACTAAGAATGCCAGGGAAGGGAGGTCTTTCTTAATCTAAAAGAACCTCAAATATGTAGATGTAGGTTAAAACTAGAAGATGGAAAAAAAATGACTGAAAACTTGTTGGAAAGGCTAGATTAATACTAGACAAAGCCAGCGTGAGAACAATTAGTAAAGATGAAAGTGAAATAATCTAATGGACACATTCAGTTATTAGTGGTTTTATCTAATAATCATAATTCATGCAAAAAAATCTTTTTTATTTGGTTTTTTGAGACAGGGTCACAACCAAAAATATGCAACAAAAATCTTAGAACTTCAAAAAGATTTACAGGTTTTTATAGTTGAAGTCTTCTGCACCTCCATCTCACTACCAATAACTGATTGAACCAGGGAGAGTACTGTTGGATAGTACCATTGATATGTCACGGAACCAGTTTGACAGCTACATAATGGTGTGACCAACACAAGTAGGGTATACATTCATTTCAACTTTGCACATATTGAGTAGGTCACACACTGAGCCATAAGGCATAAATTAATCAACGATTCAAAAGTATAACAATAAAAGTTATTCTTACTGGGGAAGGGAATTAAATTAGACATTGATTATTGAAAATATTTGAGGGTCTGTGGTATTACTTCTAGTGAAAAGGAAGCATGAGGTTATGGAAATTATGGTGAGCCTCTGCTCTGCACTGAGTTCACAACCAGGCTGTTCTACATAAGACTCTACTCCTAAAACAAACAAACAAGCAAGTGAACAACGAAAAGGAAAGTAAAGAAAATAACCAGAAGTTTCCAGTTACATGCATAGCAGTCAACTAAGTTTGGAGTATAACATAATATGGGAAAATTGTCTTAAGAAATTTGAAATGTTTGAAGAAAATGAAAATAAAACAGCATTTCTTAGTCTCAGCAAAATAATTGGTCACAGGGAGATTAATGGTAATAAAGTTGCATATTAGGATA
This sequence comes from Microtus pennsylvanicus, assembly GCF_037038515.1. NCBI lineage: Eukaryota > Metazoa > Chordata > Mammalia > Rodentia > Cricetidae > Microtus > Microtus pennsylvanicus. Next base: position 55,961,316 of record NC_134579.1, on the reverse strand, counting down.
CGTCTAACCTAATATACATCCTTCAAACCTAAAATCAATGATACAAATGTCTGAAGCCAAAAAAAAAAAAGTGGAAGCCTGAAGTAGCAGATGGGAAAACAGAGCAATACAGTTAGTAGCAATAAACCTTATTCAATGAAAAGACAAACAAAGCTGACCTTTGATGTAACAATGAAAAGAAAAAGAAGACACAAACATACCAATATCAGAAACAAAAGAAAGCAAAACCTATCATAATGTCATTAAAAAGATGAGAGTAAATTGATAGATTATGTGAAAAAATATTAATGTTCTAAAATTAATCATACTCTCTTGCTTAATAGACTTATTTACTAAAATAGATAATAGTTCTATATATTGACAAAATTATATAAATCACTGATAAGTTTCCTAAAACAGAATGGTTTCAATGGCAAATACTGTGAAAGTGTACTGGTTCAACAATACCTCATTACCTCAGGAAAGTGGGCAGTCCTCAGTAATGAAAAATATGTTAGCAGTATATTGACATGATACATTAGAATTGTGTTGAAGACTGTAGTCTTTTTCCAAAACGTGAAATTCTAATCTAAATCACAATAAAAATTCTTGACAAGTCAATCATAAAGCAAATGCTACAAAATACCTGAAGAGTTTTGGCCCCAAGACCCTCTCATAACAAACATGGAAAAGTTACTTGCTAGAGCCAAGGAAGGACAAAGGTAAGGGGTGCCCTGCATAGTTTCCAGAAGAAGAATGTATACATATGATACAAAGTGAGGAAATTTAAATAAATTAACTGTTTAAGTAACATTCATGTAGAGTCATTTTTCTCATCATTTTCATCAAATGACCATACTAGAGCTAGACATTGTTGGCAGAGACGCCATCACATTTCTTTCTATTCATCTAAAAATAGTTCTAACAAAAAGCTTTAAAAACATGCTACTTATTAGCTGGCAAATTACCTGTTTACCTCAGCACTTAGAGAATATACTTAACGTGTTTAACGTAATTCCCATGGCAGTTACTTACCGAGTAATCAATTACCAATCAATTCACTCCTTTGCACTGTCTTTATATGGGAGTTGCTCTCACACTAAAGTTCTTATTTTATTTTTTTTAAGATGTGTTAAAATGTACAACTTGATGTGAATTTGGGGTTTTTTTTTAATCTGAAAATATGTTAAAACTTTTCTCAGGATCACGCATAAACTACAGTTTATTCAGAGAAAAACGAAACAACCTGGAGTTTTCGTAGCTCGGGACTTTTGCACAGTCCTATTTCCTCTCGTCAAGTATGCTGGGTTTATTGAATTTGTCCAAAGTTCTTAACAAGTTCAAGCACACATTTCTTCATCATATTCATTGATACATTACTGGTTACTCATTGTGTGTGTCATTTCTCTTAAAGAGATATTTTTCTTAGTATAACATTGTAACACTTAGCATTGCAAATGATAAAAATATATAACCAACTATAGTCATCATTTTAGTTATTTATTTATAAAGTTAGAATAAATTCTGTGAACACTAGTATTTTCTTTGAAACCATGCAAATTATAAGTTATTTCAAATATGCCACATGTTCTGGTTTTCCATCTTTTTCTTAAATTCAAAACATATATTTTATTAAACAAATACATCTTTAATAAAACTGATATGAATACACAGTGGTATTAATGACATTTTAAAAACAGAAATATTCAGAACATTGCAGAAGAGGTATAAGTTTCATGCAAAGGACTTTGTTTTGTTCCCTTCTGAACTCTTTGGAAACAAATTATATTGCTCGTATTCTATGACTTCTGAATACTTTGGTGAATATTTCTTATGTACAAAGTCATTATATATAACTAAAAATTGGAATCTTTATATATAGTAGAATCCTCAAAACTGGGAAATGAAGATCTGAACAAGATTATTATCAAAATTGTCAAGCCCCATGGAAGTTGTAGCAATTTGTCCCTACAATACCCTTTCCACTTCTGAATATTCCCAATTTCAAATCACTGTACCTAATTTTCATGCCCCTTTGGTGTCTGTACCCTGAATCAATTTCTCAGTCTTTGATTTTACTGTGATCTGAACTCTTTGGAAGATTACCAGCGATTTATTCTACAGAACAACTCTCAACTTGAGACTGTCTGTCTGAGGTTTCTTTATGAAGTTTGTGCATCATGACAGGGATGTCCCAGAAATGATGTTGATCCTCTTTTTGTGTCCTGTCAGAGGGTATGGAGCTCCAGTTTGTACTCCTGGTGATGAGGTTCACTAGGATTCTCTCCTTAGTAATACCTGCTGAAAAGTTCTACTTTGTTGTAAATATTTTAAATATAATATTAGTAATACTATTGCGAGATTTTTCTGGTAGATTTCAGGCTCACATTTTTGATATAGGATGTAGAAGTGTCCATATTCTTTTCTTGAAATTTTTATAAATTAAAAACAATCAATTTATGCTAATATGAGATTATTTATATGACTTTTCTCTTCAATCTAATTTTTTTCATTAATACTTTGACTGTCTTTAATGCTTAATAGAAACTTTGCCCAGCCAGTGGTATTCTCGTTTTTGTAATTGCTCTAATTTTTGACAGATCTAAATTATATTTATCTATGTTTATGCTTTAGAGAGATCTAACAATGTTTTCTTTTACTTTCATGACACATTTGGAAGTATTTATTATAA